>NC_137149.1:64114764-64403064 GCF_951394435.1 Stenella coeruleoalba
CAACAGTAGTTAAATGAGATAAGTCTGTGATATTCTGTTCCTGTGTTATCTTTGTCAGATTTTGGTTTTAGGGTTGAATTTGGTGTTTGGCTTAATAAAAGAACCTGGCAACAAGACTGCCATTTTTCTCTGTGCCGTGGAAAGTTTAAATAAATTAGTACCTTGAAGGTTCTGGGGTTGTGCCTTTTTAGGGGGAAGGTCTCTTCGCTTTTCTTTAGGGAGAAGGTCTTTTCACTATCTTTTTAGGGGTATTGCTTTATTCAGATGTTTGCTTTTTTTTTTTTTTTTTTTTTTTTTGCGGTACGCGGGCCTCTCACTGTTGTGGCTTCTCTCGTTGCGGAGCACAGGCTCCAGACACGCAGGCTCAGCGGCCATGGCTCACGGGCCCAGCCGCTCCGCGGCATGTGGGATCTTCCCAGACTGGGGCACGAACCCGTGTCCTCTGCATCGGCAGGCGGACTCTCAACCACTGTGCCACCAGGGAAGCCCAGATGTTTGCTTTTTTTCCATGAGTCTTTTCTGGTAGTTTGTCTTCTAGAAAATCATCAGGTTTATTATTGTTAAGTTGTATATAATATTCTGTGATAATTAAAAACATTATTTTGTATTTATCATGTCCTTTTTTCCTTTCCTAATTTTTTTTTCTATTTTCTTTGTTATTGCTGTTTATCAGATTGACCCTTTTAAAGAACAGGCTCTTGGTTTATTGATCAAAGTCTGTTTTATTTCTCTAATCATTTATTTTTGGTGATTCTTTTCTATTTTTGATGGTTCCTTTCTCTTTAAATTTGTTATGTTTTCAATTCTTTGGTTAGTTTGTTTCCTTTCAATCTTTAATAACAAATATAGTTAAGGGTGTGAATTTTTTTCTGTATAATGTTTTTGATATATATGTAATGTTTTGCTTTTGATATGTAGTATTTTCATTTTTTTTCTAAATAATCTCTAATTCACTTTGACTTTCTAATTTATCCAAGAGTTTTATATTTTCTAAATGGTTTGATAGTTTGGTGGAGGGGGGGATTACTGTTTGTTTTGTTGTGTTGGGGTATAAGAATGCAGCCTGAAAGAGTCCTGCTTTTTGGAAGTTGAGATTTCCTTTGTGGTTTAATACATGATCAGTTATTATAAATATTGCACAAAGTGCCTTTTTAAAAAAATATTTACTTATTTATTTGGCTTCTTCGTGTCTTAGTTGTGGCATGCAGTATCTTTCATTGCAGCATGCTGACTTCTCTCTAGTTCTGGCTCGCGGGCTGCAGAGCGCGCAGGCTCAGTAGTTGTGGCACATGGGCTTAGTTGCCCTGTGGCCTGTGGCATCTTAGTTCCCAACCAGAGATTGAACCCATGTCCCCTGCATTGGAAGGTGGATTCGCAACCACTGGACCACCAGGAAAGTCCCTGAAAGTGTTTTTGAAAAAGAATATTCTCTGCTGAGTATGCAGAATTCTAAATATGTCACTTGAATCAAGTTTTTCATGGTATTATTTCAATCCACAATTTTTCTATTTATTTTTGCTACCTAAACAGCTGTTTTCTTAGAGTTGTGTGTTAAAATATTCCAAGGCACTGGGGGTTAGGAGGGTGGTGCTGGCATATGGCAACTCTCTTCTATGGGGACCTAGGACAAGAAGCCCTGATGTGAAATTACCCAGAGTTGTGGTTCCCCAGGCAAGGTAAGGGGACTAAGTTGAGTCCTTCCTCTCGATGCTCAGAGTGATTGGTCAGTCAGGCCCCTCGGGGCAGGTATTATGGTATTAAATGATTACCTCCATTTGTCTGCCAACAGGTGGATAATTGTCTCAGTTACCAGTAGCTTCAGTTTCACCCTGGGTAAGAAGGGTAGGTTCGTTCAGTTACTGCAGTATACGCCTGCAGTGTCATCTTCCAGGGCCACACACTGCTAACAGCGCCTGTGGTGGAGACTGGCTTCCGGCCCTAGGAGTGGGCAAGCCAGGTGATTTTAAGAACTAGTTAGGATGTGGTTAATTTCTGGTAGTTTCTAGCCCCTAGAAACCCCAATTTGTTGAGCATATGTGAGGCGGCAAGATGACAGTGCTCAAGGAGAATTGGTAGTCCCAAATGGTTCCCCTTCAAGGGTTGTCTTTAATAAATTGATGAATAGCAAAATATCACAGTATTTTAGATAGCTGTCACATTTCAAAAACAGTCCTTTGTGGTCAGCTCTTCATTATCTGGCCATTGGAAAAGATCAGAGGCATAAATAGTCTGAAATAATGAGCAGTATAAAATCATTTATAATTTTCTTTGGAATGAGTTTCTTTGGATACAGGGACATTAGCGTTTCAGATGTTTGTCAATTTTTGTAGAATTTCGTATTCCACATAATATAGTATCACCATGAAAATATGCCTAAATAATGTAGGGGTGGGAGGTAGGGTAGTGTTTTAGTTTTTCCTTTCTATATCCCTGCTTAGAATTTCTTTGACTAGAACACCATGGTATAAGTAAAATGTAAAATTTGACAGGATAAAAATGTCAGTTTAAGGATTTATTGTCTGTTTTTGATGTTTGAAGGAAACTGAAACCATGTGTGAATCCAACAAGGGACTTAAGTATAGGTGATAAGATAAAAGAAAGATTTGTGGAAAATTTACCTGGAATAAAAGATAAGAAAATTAATTAATTATCAATATGTTACTTTTCGGTATTCATTTAAAAAATTAGTTTTTGAGAGCCTCTAACTTGACACTTTCCCTCTGTTCATTCTTGAGTCTTGAGATACACAATGAGCATTTAATTTTCATGTTAAAACTCAGAAGTGAGCCAATTTTTCATATTCTTCGAAGATTTTGTAAGATTGCTTATGTTAATGTTTCCACATAACTTTTATTTTCATTTATTGACTTCATATTTGTACTTCAACTCTCTACAGCTATTCGTTAGAACACACAGTGCAATTTCTAAATTGTGTTCTTGAAGGAGACCCTGTAAAAACAGTGGTAGCACAAGAGTTTGTTCACCAAAATGAGAATGTCACTTCTCATACTGCACAGAAGTCTAAGGAGAAAAAGGTATAGAGCTACTTAATTTTTTACAGTAATGGTAAATAATTGTGTTTGAAAATATAATTGGTTTGTTAGATAGTTTAATGATAATTTCTCACCATTTTTCATAGACTGGAAATTTAACCACCAATAGCATATTTGGTTTAGAATATCTGTTTGCTCAAAATAGTGAATTTATAGCTGATTATATTTTTTTCTTTAAACCCTTTGTGCACAAGCATTGGAATTTCTGTAACTTTTTATGTGTAGACTACACAGTAGAGTATGAGGCTTAATTGAATAGCAGTGGGTGTAATATGATGGGTCTTAGGGCATAAATAATGTGGGTGGAAATGTTTAGCCATTTGAGTGTCGATAGTGACCTGTGCTCACCCACAGGCTTCTTGGTGGCGGCAGCAGCAGCAGCCTTAGCGTCTCCTGCCCGTCTCTGGGGTCCGCGCTTTTAGCCGCGGCTAGCGCCTGTCTCTGGAGCTCCTTTAAGCAGCGCTCTTAATCCCCTCTCCTCGCACACCAGGAAACAAAGAGGGAAGAAAAAGTCTCTTGCCTCGTCGGCAGGTCCAGACTTTTCCCCTGGACTCCCTCCCAGTTAGCCGTGGCGCACTAACCCCCAGCAGGCTGTGTTCACACTGCCAACCGCAGTCCTCTCCTGGTGCTCTGACCAAAGCCCGGGCCTCAGCTCCCAGCCCCGCCCATTCCGGCAGGTGAGCAGACAAGCCTCTCGGGCTGGTGAGTGCTGCTCGGCACCGATCCTCTGTGCGGGAATCTCCCCGCTTTGCCCTCCGCACCCCTGTTGCTGTGCTCTCCTCTGCGGCCCCGAAGCTTTTTCCCTCCGCCACCCACAGTCTCCGCCCGCGAAGGGGCTTCCTAGTGTGTGGAAACCTTTCCTCCTTCACAGCTCCCTCCCACTGGTGCAGGTCCCGTCCCTATTCTCCCGTCCCGTCTCTGTTTATTCTTTTTTCTTTTGCCCTACCCAGGTACGTGGGGGGTTTCTTGCCTTTTGGGAGGTCTGAGGTCTTCTGCCAGCGTTCAGTAGGTATTCTGTAGGAGTTGTTCCATGTGTAGATGTATTTCTGGTGTATCTGTGGGGAGGAAGGTGGTCTCCGTGTCTTACTCTTCCGCCATCTTGAAACAGGAACCTGTTGGATGTACTTTTGGTGTCATATCTAAGAAACTATTGCCTAATTCAAGGTCATGGGGATTTACACCTGAGTTTTCTTCTAAAAGTTTTATAGTTTTAGTGTTTACATTTAGAGCTTTGATCTATTTTGGGTTAATTTTTGTATATGGTGTGAGATAGGGGTCCAGGTTCATTCTTTTGCGTGTGGATATCCAGTTGTCACAGCACCACTTGTTGCAAAGACTGCTTTTCCCCATTGAATTTTCTTAGCACCCTAGTTGAAAATGAATTGACTATAAATTTATCACTAGACTCTCAGTTTCATTCCGTTGATCTGTATGTTTCTCATTATGCCAGTACCACAGTCTTGATTACTGTAGCTTTGTAGTAAGTTTTGAAATTAGGAAGTGTGCGTTTTCAACTATTTTCAAGATTATTTTGTCTATTCTGGTCCTCATGCATTTCCATGTGAATTTTAGGATCAGCTTGTCAATTTCTGCAAAGAAGACAGTTGGAATTTTCATGGGGATTTTGTTGAGCCTGTGGATCAATTTGAGGTGTATTGCGATCTTAACAATATTGTCTTCCAATTCATGAATATAGAGTACCTTTCGATTTATTTAGGTCCTCTTAATTTCATTCAACAGTGTGTTGTAGTTTTTTTTTTGTTTTTTTTTTTTTGCGCCACGCGGGCCTCTCACCATTGTGGCCTCACAGGCTCCGGACGCGCAGGCTTAGCGGCCATGGCCCACGGGCCCAGCCGCTCCGCGGCATGTGGGATCTTCCCGGCCCGGGGCACGAACCCATGTCCCCTGCATCGGCAGCCAGACTCTCAACCACTGTGCCACCAGGGAAGCCCCTGTTGTAGTTTTGAGTATAAGTTTTACATGCCTTTTAAAAAATTTTTAAAATTTATTTCTAAGCATTTTATTTTTTTGATGCTATTATAAATGAAATTGATTTCTTAATTTTATTTTTGGATTGTACATTGCAAATACATAGAAATATAATTGATTTTGTATATTAATCTTGTATTTGTTTTAGGCTTTTTTTTTCTTTTTTACACAGTCATCAATCATCCTGCTATACTTGCTCATTAATAAGACCACTCAGGGTAGTGGAGCACCACTTGTATGTTGCCTTTTTTCTTTGAATATTTCACCATCACTTAGCTGATATGTAGAACTTAGGTAATTTTGGTTTTCTTGTGATCTGTTAGTGTGTACACGGAACAGGAACCAAGTGTACTGCTGATGCCTGTGTTCATCATGGATAGGTGCAGTATATTATAAGATTCAGGGAGTGTACAAGATGATGATGAGACCTTCAGTGCCAAACTGGGAATGAAGATTACTTTTTCACCTGATAATAGAGCAAGGCACTCTTGGTCATTATGGCGATAGAGGAAGTGATGGGGACAAAGTGTGCTTGCTCAAAGTGGGAGATGGTTAGAAAATGTTGGAATCAGAAAAGGGTTTGTGAGTTGTGTAAATGTTGGCCAGAACGTAAATTTGGGTAAGTTATACTGGAGATTATTCTTAGCCTTTCTCAAAAAAACATAGGTAGGTGTCACAACACTGATAAAAATCTTTTAAGATTTTGAACAAAATAGAATAGTCTGTCTTTGATATCCCAGGATCCCAAGGGATCAGAGATACTAAAGGGGAGTATCATGATACCAGTAACATTTTGGTTTATCTGCTTTGTTCAAGAAACTAACATTTATTTAAAACTGTGTTTTATTAATACTACTACTTTTTCCCTTTAGCCTTTAATAAAATTTGCAAGTTTGTTACCATTGGAAATGGTTTTGGTATAATAGTACATCACACTTTCAAGTGACACTAATTACATAAATTCTTAGGCAGCACGTATTTCATTTGGCCCTTGTTAATGAAGTAAACCACATCACTATGAAAGGGATGTAAAAATAAATTTTGGTTTTATTTAAAAAGAGAGTAGCTATTTGATAAAGTGTCTCTCATTATGTACTGTCTGTTTTGGGCCACGCCATGTGGCTTGCGGGATCTTGGTTTCCCCACTAGGGATTGAACCCTGGCCTCTGGCAGTGAAAGTGCCGAGTCCTAACCACTGGACTGCCAGGGAATTCCCTGTTTTTTCTTTTTTAAAAATAAGCAATGAAGGGTCCCTTCCCAGAGAACCAAATGTATTTGCATTTTTTAGTATGAACACCAACACAGAGAGATTTTAAAGCTATGAAATGTTTATGTCCATATTGTTAGGCACTATGGGCTTTTCAAAGGTCATAGAAAGTGTTTTTATTATCCTCTCCCTGGAAAATCTTTGATTTTATCAGGGATGCAAGCCATATACTCACAGAATATTTAAACGTTAATATGAAAGAAGCTTGTGAAGCTTGACTACTGAGCATGACATAAGGATGTAGGTCCTATGAATATTCGTAAGTAAGAGAGAGCCTTGGGTTTGTTGCAAAAAATAAACTGACTGTATATTTACAGATTTTTGACTGTGGTAATGAGTTAGGAATATGGTGACGCATTAATTTTATTCTTTTCTATTTGGTGGAGAGTATTGAGGCATATTTGTATAATAATTATTATTTTCATTAACCTTGTGTTTTAAATTAGAGTTAGTTTAGTTTCTTTAATTCAGGGTCTCATATGGGTAACAACTACTTCATGATATTTCAGAAAACTCAAGAAGTCAACACTACCATAGCGGCTAGTTGGTAGTTAGCTGGTTGAAAACTGCCCATAAACCTCCTTATGATTTTTTACCTACTATAAGGCATGGTTACTCCACATGCCTTTCTGTTTTAACAAGAATATTTTTCAATTACTTTATCAATTGGTTTATAAAAAATATTGAAATATGCCATTACTTCCTTCAGTGGTTGGACTGATCCTTTGAATGGGTTTACAAACTAAAATTTGGAAAATATTGCATTTAGATAAATGAGCATCATTCCTTGAATATCTTCTATTCTCTCTTTTGGCTTGATTTTTTTTATTTTCATAATTTTAGAGAACTTTTTAACATCTTCTAAGATAAGAATGGTTAAAGAAGGAGTACCCTTATGGCATGAAAAAGTTAACAATAGTTGCCAAGTGCATGACTTACTAGATAGACAGTAGGGAGAGTCTGTTTTTTAAGAAGAAAGATAAAAATTAGTAGAGCCCAGTTTTCATGTACATTTTTTTGAAGGTAAAATGTGTGCTTTCTACTTTCTTTCGTATTTTACTTATTGTGTAACACCGTACAGGCAAAGAAATTGAAAGAGACTGAAGATATACCAAGCGAACCATCTTTCCAGGATTTTGAGTATCCAGAGTATGATGACTACAGGGCAGAGGCTTTCCTGCACCAGCAGAAGAGGATGGAATGCTATAGCAAGGCAAAGGAAGCTTATCGGATGGGGAAGAAAAACGTTGCCACGTTTTATGCCCAACAAGTAAAGAGGAAAATTATTTTTTCTTTGTCACTTACAACATCTGAATAATCTTGAAGCAGTTAATACTCATACTGTGACTGGATTAAGTTATTCTGGGGAATGTACATTGTATAAGTGACATAAAGTGCCCTAATATGTAAGAAATGTATGGTTCTGAGAATTCTTCCGGCAGTCCATATTTTCTTTTAGGCTGGATTCTCTCATTCAGTACTGCTTCTAAACAGATATGAATTTTCTGGAGGAAAGGAAGCAGAATGTTAATATTGGCCATCCCAGGGTGGGATTACAGAGGTCTTGTGCTTTCTATCATGCTTGAATTTTAAGTTGTGTATCACTGTCATAGTCAGAAAAAGAAAGTTACATTAATATCTCTCAGGGAAGTAAAATTTCTACCTGGTCTCATACAGCATGGTATTACAAGAAACCTGATGGATTTACTTTTCGTTTTCTGTGGTTCCATATTGCTTACTTTTTTATGATGGAGCAGAAAAAGGTATCAGACTGGTATAACCTTGTGAGCAATAATAGCAAACCTTGAGGAATGACTTCAGGGGTAACTGCAAGGGTTTAAAGGGTTGAGACTCAGGATTATCAAAAGATAAACCAGTGGATTCCTTCTTGAGATGTGTGTTGTTTATTTAAGTGTCCTTTTCCTATGATTTTTGGATCAGAGAATGTGTTAGAAATGATGATTTAGTAGTTTAAGAACTATGTTATTTGTCCACTGAAATTCACCTAAATTTTGGTGCATTCTTGCATATTAGCCCATTGCATTATTTAAAATTTTACATTTGTTGTTGCCTTTTTTGTTCTTCCTTTTATTTGGGGCACTATTTGTTTCCTCATTGCTTACTAAGTAGCAGATATCAAAAGTGATTACTGATGATATGTTTATAATTAAAGGGTAGTCTCCATGAGCAGAAGATGAAAGAAGCCAATCACCTTGCTGCTGTGGAGATCTTTGAGAAAGTCAATGCCTCCCTGCTGCCACAGAATGTTTTAGACCTCCATGGGCTGCATGTGGATGAGGCTATAGAACATTTGATGACAGTTTTACAGGAGAAAACTGAAGGTAGGACTATAGTCATGACAGATTTTCACAAATTCAAGGAAGTCTGAATGTGCAGGCTGAGGATATCTGTGCCACATTTATAGATGTTTGTATTAGATTCATTCTTCAAGAAAACCTTGGGAAAGAATTCTAACTGCCATGTCCATTAACATTTTTATTTTCCTGTTTCAGTTACGTTTGTATTCCTTTGTTATAATTGTCAAAGGGAGGGCATGATGTAATCTGAGAATCCTCTGGACCATTCAGGAATATAATACATCTTTGTTCAGTAGACATTTATTAAAGCTAATAGATACTTATTAGATGTCAGTTGCTCAACAGATGTTTAATAAAATGCAGAAGTAGGGCTTCCCTGGTGGCATAGTGGTTGGGAGTCCACCTGCCGATGCAGGGGACACGGGTTCGTGCCCCGATCCGGGAAGATCCCACATGCCGCGGAGCGGCTGGGCCCGTGAGCCATGGCCGCTGAGCCTGCGTGTCCGGAGCCTGTGCTCTGCAACGGGAGAGGCCACAACAGCGAGAGGCCTGCGTACCGCAAAAAAAAAAATAAAAAAAAATAAAAAATGCAGAAGTAAATTAGGTGATAGGATTTTTATAGAATTATCATAAAGGCAGGATTTATGAGTGTTTGCATTTTGGTAGTATGCCCTTCTCCCTTTCTGCTTGTATTTTGTCTTTGCAGGTCAGTAGGAATGCTACTGCCTGCCTCTTACAATCAATATCATGTACTTTATATACGTTAAAGTATCTTGTTGGTTTATCATCTTGTTTCCTTTTCATCACCAGATGGTAGCACTTGGGAAAATTCAATCTGTTGTAGTACCCCAGACTCTAATACTAGGGAGTCATCTCCTCTTAGCACTACTAGGATATTTTTGAATTCTCAACTTGGCTTTCTCTTTGTCTTACATTTTATTGTGGAGACATGGAATCCATGCCTCAGTTATTACTCTGTGGTTCAGTAATACTGCTGTGTCATTGATAGCTGTATTGTTCTGGTTAATTAATTTGTATATATTTTAGAAAGTTTTATACTATATGTTATACAGGTTTATTAGTTCAGCACATATAGGTTTTACAATTCAGTTGTAATTAAATACTTGATTAAATATAATTGATATAAAAACTTTATCATGAAAACCACATTGAAAAAGTTGCGAGTAAAATAACGAACACCTGTGTACCCATGAATGTAAGTAACAAGTGATAACATTTTACTGTATGTGCTTCATATATATATTTTTTGTTGTTGTTGTTCCTCCCTTTGCATTATCCCCAATCCTTTTCTCTTTCTTCTCTCCCCTTCTGATGGAAATCAACATCCTTCAGTTTGGTCTGCATCATCCTGGACAGTTTTGAAAATACCTTTACTACGTGTATTATACATTCATCCATAATTGGTCTATAGTATCCTTTTTGTGAATTTTAAAAAATGAACATACATGGTGTCACACTATATCATCAGCCAAGCCACTTATTTTATTTTTACCCAATACAGTTTTCAAGATCTACTCATCTCGACGGATTGAGTTTTTTTTAAATTATAACTGCTGTGTAGTATTGTGTGACCTTATCATAATGTATCCATCCCTCTATTGATGGACGTTTAATTAAAATGTTGCAGTGAGCTTTATTTTGCATATCAACATGTGTCCTCTTATCATTATCCTTTTTCCTAGCTTTTTATATTGAAAAATTAAAAACCTGCAGAGAAGTTGAAAGAATTGTACAATATACATATTGTACAAATTTTTTACAATATATGAATTGTACATATATCCTTTACCTAGATTGATCAGTCGTCAACATTTGGCCACATTTGTTTATATTATCTCTAGAATTTTTTTCTGCTGAACCATTTGATAATAAGTCTCATTAAACATTGTGGTGCTTTACTTTTGCATACCTCAGCGTGTTTATTTCTTGAGGACAAATTCATTCTCCTACATAATCACAATACATTATCACTTTTAAGACATTTAACATTGTTATAATGATGTTGTCTAATACACAGGCCATATTCAGATTTTTCCAGTTATATGGAAATGTCCTATGTAGCTGTGCCATGTCCAACCCCCAATCCAGGATCTAGTCATGCATCATATGTTCCAGTTGATTGTCCCAAACCTGTAGCCTCCTGTAATATAGAAGTGTTCCTCAGTCTGTTTTTTGTTTTCCATGTTATTGACACTTTTAAAGACTCCACGCCAGTTGTTTGGTAGATTGCCCTACAATTTTAATTTGTCTAATTGTTTCTTCATGATTAGATTCAGTTTAAAATTTTCTTGGTGAAAATACTGCATAGGAGATGTTAGGTCATCCTTGGGGAACTAATCAAGAGACATATATGGTCAGTTTGCCCTAGTATTGGTGGTGTTAAGTTTGATTTCTTAGCTTAATGTGGGACTCTATCATATCAGATTTCAATTTGTAAATGTACCTTTTCTTTCTTTGTAATCAATTAGTAAATTTTGGTGATTGATACTTTGTGGCTGTGTGAATAACTGTTCTCATTTTGCCTAATGATTTTAGCATCCACAGATGATCCTTGTCTGAATCAATTATTATATTGGTGGTTGCATAATGGTGTTTTAAAAAAATTTTATTTTTTAAAATTTATTTATTTTTGTCTGTGTTGGGTCTTTGTTGTTGCACGTGGGCTTTCTCTAGTTGCGGTGGCTTCTCTTGTTGCCGAGCACTGGCTGTAGGCATGCGGGCTTCAGTAGTTGTGGCTCACGGGCTCTAGAGCGCAGGCTCAGTGCTTGTGGCTCATGGGCTTTGTTGCTCCGCGGCATGTGGGATCTTCCAGGACCAGGGATCAAACCCACGTCCCCTGCATTGGCAGGAGGATTCTTAACCACTGCGCTACCAGGGAAGTTCTCATAATGGTGTTTTATAATTTTGTGTTCCTTCTCTGTTTATTAGCAGACATTCTTTGATAAAGTAGAAGATCCCCCTCCCCCAGTTTTTTAAATAGAATTTTGAAAATCTTGGAGAAAGAACTAGAAAACAACAACAATAAAGATTAGAAAAGAGAAAATTTAAGAGCGGTTTAAATACATTATTTAATCTGGAGAAAAGAAAAGTAGAAGTATTATATGGAAGTATTATAAGGGAATATTTTGTCTATAGAGGACGAGTAAATCATTTACTCAGTAAAATTTGATTATCTTCTATATTCTAGACATCAGGGATAAAGCAGTGAAAAAGACACACAATCCCTGTCTTTATGGAGTTTGCTGTCTAGTAGGATAGATGACAGTGAATAAATAGTTACATAAATGGTTAGCATTGTGATAAAAAGTACAGGTTGCTATGTTTCATTTAGCATAAATTCCCAGATCCCTACATAATTGTTCCTTGGCCTGTCTCTACATTCTCATCTTGTGTTTTGCTGCTTCTCCTTTTCTTTATGTTTATCTACATTATCATTTGTTAACCTCCAGATTAAGTTAGGCTCCCTATTAAAAGCCTCTCATAGTACTCCTCTGTATCACAGTACTTATAAAAAGCTTGTTGTATAATTGATTATTAAATGTCCATTTTTTTGGCCAAGAATTGAGTCAATGATGATTATTGAATCATTATTGTATATTGAGCCTTTCATTCACCACTTTAAAAAACTTTTGAATAAATGACTGAATAAAGGGTAGGTATTCCTCTCATTTTATAGTAAGGAAACTGATGATATAAACAGTTTAATAAAGTGGAAAATAATAAGTGTCAGTAAGGATATAGAGAATTGGAACCCTCATATATTGCTGGTGGGAATGTTAAATGGTACAACCACTGTGGAAAAGGTTGACATTCCTTGAAAGGTTAAACACAGAGCTATCATATAACCCAGCAGTTCTGCTCCTAGGTTTGTACACAAGATAATTGAAAACACAATTCATCCATACAAAAGCTGGTACATGAATGTTCATAATAGCCAAAAGGTGGAAACAACGCAAATCTATCAACTGGTGAATGGAAAAAATGTGGTATATCCATACAATGGAATATAATTCAGCCATAAAAAGGAATGAAATGCTGATACGTGCTACAACATGGATGAACCTTGTAAACATTATGCAGTGTGAAAGAAGCCAGATACAAAGGGCCACATATTACACGATTTCCATTTATTGTACATGAAATGTCTAGAATGGGCAGATCAATAGAAACAGAAAGTACATTAATGTTTGCTGGGACTGGAAAGGGGGGATGGAGATTGACTGCTAACAGGAACAGAATTTCTTTTTGAGATGATGGAATGTTCTGGAATTAGATCGTGTTGATGGTTACACAACATTGTAATAATGTACTAAAAACTACTGAATTGTACATTTTAAAATCATGAATTTTATGTTAGGTGAATTTTATCTCAATAGAAAAAATTATGAGAATAAAAGTGTTAAATAATTTGTGTAAGGTGATACTGGATCAGACTCAAGATACAAGCCCTTTTTGGAAGCCAAAGCCCATCTTGTGCGTGCTACCTGTGGTAGCCTGTAGTTACTGACATCACCAGCAGATGGTAGTATTGTTGAATAGAAATGTGTCCAGGCGAAAAATCTGTGGCTCTGCCCCACATTGCTTTTAGTCATAAAAGATGATTGTCAAAATTGGGGATGAATTAAAAAACAAAAAAGATATCTGAACCTTTTGTGTCTTCTTATTGAAATATACACCACTACTACTCATGAAGCTTCTTTTGCCCCCAAATAACCAGAAGCAGGTAGAGCCTTTAGATCTGACTACTACTTTATACAGATTTATAGGGAACAGAGGAACATGTTAGATGGCACCATGGGGATACAGTCAGCAAAATCCAGACTGTAAATATCTAGGATAAATGATCTAATTTTTTCAACAAATTGTAAAAAAAAAAAAAGATAAAAGAAAGCACATACACACACACACACACACACACACACACACACACGAAGGAGAACGTTTAGATTAAAAATTAAGAAATATATCAACCAAATACAATGTGTGGAGACTTGTTTCAACCCTGATTCAAACAAGTCACAGTAAAAACATTTTTTTGAGACTACTGGAGGACATTTTTAGCCATTTTTAGAAACATATTAAGGAACTATTTTTTACTTTGTACCATATGATGGTGACATTGTGGTTATGTTTTTTTTAAAGGGTCCTTATCTTTTTGAATACATACTGAAATATTTACAGTTGAAATGATAAGAAATCTGAGATATGCTTAAAAATCAGTTAAAAAAGGTGGTAAGCAGGATTAACCTGAAATTTGGGAACCTAAGCATATTATATTAATTCATTCAATAAACATCCTCTGACACCCTACTTTGAGGCATGTGAGAACATTTTCAGAGCAGTAAGTAAACTATTGAAAGGTGAAATGCTGTAAATGACTGACTTAACTGATGAGAGGAGCGGTAGTGAAGGAGTGATGAGAGCTGAATTATGGTTAGTTGAGATTTTTTTTTTAAGTAAGCATTTATTTGTAATATCACATACATAAAGAACAATGCACAAATAATTATTGTATAGCATAAAAACTTTTTACAAAGTGAATACCCATGTATAGCCATCACCCAGAGAGAGTTGAATTTTGAACAAAATGTTGCTTGAAGTTCTGGAGGTGGATCTTAAGCAAAGAAGGAATTATAAATGCAGGACCAACATATCCACTAAAATTCTAGTCTAAATATTGCCCTGGAGATATGAGACTCGAAAAACAATCTGTTTGTGGATCTGGTGGAGTCTTAGGGCAACTTACTGAGCAGAATATGGAATGTTTATGTGTATATGTATTTTATGCTAAAGGTCAAAACTTGTGCTTTTTTTTTTTTTTTTTTTTTTTTTTTTTTGCGGTACGCGGGCCTCTCACTGTTGTGGCCTCTCCCGTTGCGGAGCACAGGCTCCGGACGCGCAGGCTCAGCGGCCATGGCTCACGGGCCCAGCCACTCCACGGCATGTGGGATCTTCCCGGACCGGGGCACGAACCCGTGTCCCCTGCATCGGGGAAGCCCAAAACTTGTGCTATTTATAACTGAGGAACAAGTATCTATTGAATTATTAAATCAACTCCTATTATTAACAAGTTTTTTTTGTTATTTTATTGTAGCTGTTACTGACTTTCAGGATTTATATACTTGATTTTCACAAGGTCATTTCCAAAGCAGAAGCTGTGGTCTTTTAAGAGTCTCAGGTTCATTCGATATTTTAAAATCATCTGTTTGGAAGAGTTTCTTAAGTTAATAATTGATTATCTTTAGCGATAAGACTGCAGTCCATGCTATAATTAGTGGATTTGCTAATGGCTCTTCCTGAGGATGATATTCTATAAAGCAGTTGCCTTATACCCCATTTTATTGTTAAGGAAATAGGCACAGATAGGCTAAGTAATTGTCCATGGTCCTATCACACAGTCATTTAGTGGCAGAGCTGCTAATCAGACCAAAGCTGGGTGGCTTCAGAGTAATAGAGTTGTTGTAAAGATTCTTAGTTAATAAATATAAGTCACTTAAAGCAATGCCTGACTCCATGTGTGTAATAATTGTTAAGTATCATTAATATTATTGTTGTTATCATTATTTCAGAGAGAAATTCTGATAACACATGGAAATCTCTCTCCCCACAGGAGAAGTCCCACTTAAGTCTTTAGGTGGATGAGTTGCTAGGAAGCTTCCATACTTAAAGTGTAGGTGAAACAGTACATTTAAAAACATTAATTTGGGGATTTTTGAAGTGATAAATCTCTAAATCCTCATGAAAATTATTTCATACGTGTTTGAGTAAAGGTTTGTTTTCTGTTGAGAATGTAAGATAGATCAATTTTAACGGTTCCAATTCCTGTTGTAACAGAATTTAAGCAGAATGGTGGTAAGCCCTATCTTTCTGTGATTACGGGGAGAGGAAACCACAGCCAGGGAGGAGTTGCTCGCATCAAACCAGCTGTCATTAAATACCTCACAAGCCATAGCTTCAGGTGAGTATAGATTTCTGTTATCGATAATGGCAGTTGCCCATATGCAGATGGTAAACACTAATAGTTTGCTCAGAACAATTTGTTAAAATAGTTAACTAAATTTAACCATCTGATTTAACCATCTAGCCATAAATTCATGACTAGATTATGATATATAACATTCCTTTCTAGATTTATGATGTCCACTAAACCAGAAATGAAAGAAAAATGTTTGTTATTGAAGTAATCATTTGACAAAACTATTTCTATCATAAATTAAAAATCTAAAACTAAGTATATTTGTGTTTTTTTGATAATGTATCATTCAAGGTAGTTAGATTATACATATCATAGTTTAAGGTTGCTGTTTAATTAATTCCTTTGAAAAGAAATAACATGTCTGTGGATTTTGGAAGGAGTTGGAGCTTCTGCTAAAATGTGGTTATAATTTGGATGTATTTAAACATTAGTGGAAATCTCCAGTCAGTTACGAATTTACACATCTTCATAAATTAAGTGCCATTATTGATCTTAGCTGACAAACATGAAATGTCCTTTTTCATTAAGTGGTTATGAAGAATCTAAGTACCCTCCTTCCCTTACTTCCAGTTTTAATGAATGTAGCATATTTTGTTTATGTCATGTGATAAAATGTTGGCTATATTATAGAAAATGGTAGTGTTAATTCTGAGCATGAAAATAGATGACATTTTAGAGTTACTTTTACAAAAGGAGTAGTTAGACCACAACATTATCATGTTGGGATTGATGATCTGTTTTAGAGACTTGTGTTTCTTTAAATTTCACAGTGAGGGAGTTGAAAGCATTTCATGGCCTGATGAATCAGACTTACCTATTAGAGATTTCTTGGTACTGTTACAATGCATAGAAATAATGTAATGCAGACATCGCCTTCTCCTTCATGCAGCGTGCTGTTGTTCATGAGGGTCAAATTCAGGCTTGAGAATATTAAAAAATCTTAAATTGTAATACTTAATTAGGAATAACCCCCAGCCTTAGTCATGTATTTATTTTGACAATAGATTAAAAGGAACATAAGCATAGATATTAGTGCTGGATTTAACTTAAAGGAGAGTGTTTTGATAGTTAATATTATGTTTACCATAGGCACTTGAATTGATTACAAGATTATGTTTCTTAATCAGTTTGAAATTCTTATCTTTAAAATAACTCTTTTTTTCATTTCTGCAGGTTCTCTGAAATTAAACCAGGGTGCTTGAAAGTCATGCTAAAGTAAAATAAATGTCCTTGACTTAAAAGTGTGAAGGTTTGTAGGTTAAAATTAGTTTTATTTGCAGTAATTTAGTCAACTGTACTGTAAATGTGTGTTTTATTAGAAGTAATGTCCAGTTATAAAACAGAAAAACACTATGTTTTTCAAAATTCAAGAGAAGTTTAATTTTTTACTGAATCACATGCCAAATATGTAGTCTATTAAAAGTATTAAAGAGAATTTTTACTGATTACAAAATATCTAAGAAAATTATCAGCTGCAGTTTTAAAGATTGAAATGCTCTGATTCTTTCTCAGACAGAAAATGTAACCTTTATATTAATTGTTGTTTGACGTTTAGTAAAGTCTTAAAGGTTTCTATGAGAAGTATTTAAAGTGCTTTGAGACCTGGTTCATAATACAAGCCCTTCAAAAGCTTGTATTTAAAAAAGAAGTACTGGGCTTCCCTGGTGGTGCAGTGGTTGAGAATCTGCCTGCCAGTGTGGGGGACACAGGTTTGAGCCCTGGTCTGGGAGGGTCCCACATGCCGCGGAGCGTCCGGGCCCGTGGGCCACAACTACTGAGCCTGCGTGTCTGGAGCCTGTGCTCCACAACAGGAGAGACCGCGATGGTGAGAGGCCCGCGCACCACGATGAAGAGTGGCCCCCGCTTGCCGCAATTGGAGGAAGCCCTCGCACAGAAACGAAGACCCAACGCAGCCAAAGGTAAATAAATTAATTAAAAAAAAAAAAGGTACTAGTACCAGTAGTAATGAAAGAAAGGAGATCTAACAAAAACACTTGAGTGCTTTTTGATTTCAAAACAATACAAAAAAAATTTTGGTGTATCCTACAGGAAGGAAGACATGCTGTTGCACTTTCTTCTGCTTTGTATATGATCGTGATCTCTTACCTTTTGTTCCTTTGTTCTGTGTGTGTACATTTTCTAGGAATAAAGTTGGAGTCTGAGATTATATTGCAATTTTATACCTTCCATAGGCAGGCAAGTTTTCAGAGAAGGAAAAATGGTTAGATATCTACCAAGTGCTGCTGTCTTATAAAACTGCTTCTAGTCTTACAGAACTGTCTGTGTAAGTGGTATTGAAGACAGTACTAAAGAGCTATATTTTATATTTGAGGCATGTAATTTCTAAACTACAGTAGGTCAAAATCCTATTAACTTAAATAGATATAGAAAACTTTTTTGATATAATCATAAAAGAAATTTTTACAATTTAAAAGTTTTTTACCTTTATTTTTAAAAAGAACCAACTTTCTGAAAGGAAACTTTCATTGACTTCTGTTTTTTGGTGAGCTAAAAAGTCCTGTTAGTATGTCAGTTATAATTTCCTTTACACACAAGTTTAGTGTGGCGAAGTATAATTTTCCAATGTGAGACACTGGCTTAAATAAATTTGACTTTGGATATGAAGGATATTTTCAACATACGTAATTTTAGCAAACAATTGTATTGTTTTTTGATAAGCTTAAAAAATTAATTGGATCAGGAATGATACGATTGAGCTATTACTGAAAGAATCCTGAATTTTGGAATGGTTTCCCAAAAGAACAGACATTTTAATGAAAATAAAATTCAAAAAATGTTTTTATATATCATGAAAGCATGCTTGTAAAAGAAGAGCCATATCATTGAATTTATTTCCACAAAAATAAAAATATATGTTTATTACTTAGAAATAGTGACTGGTATTGAAGTATTATTCACATTTGTTATGTTTGTGGTAATTTGTTAAAAAAAAGAAAAGAATGCCAACAGTTTGGCATTATGTTTTTTGTGATGTCTAGAAGAATTGTGTACATTAAAAATAAAGCAATTCCTTTCAGCAACTTATTATAAAACTACAACTGTTAATGAAATAAAATCTTTCTATATATAAATTGATATGATTTAAGAAATGTGAATAACAATACTAAAACCTAGAATTATTCTAGTGTGTGCAGCTGCATACTCATTTTCTGTGTTTTTATATTTCCTTACCCAGTTTTAAAAAAACATCACTTTTGAGCACTTCAGCTAGACTTATTTCAGTATTATTTATTATAATTATGATTGATGTGGGAGCAGTCAAAAAGAACAAGAGGTGGGGTATTTTGTGGGCAGAAACCAAATGAAAGAACCTATGTTTTGTACTGTATCAACTCTAATTTTATGCTTTATTTGGTAAATCTAGGGTATTTCTTCTTAATCATCCATAAATATATAGGCAAATTTTGAGCATCATAAATGTTTTTATGAAGTTGTTTAGTACCAAACTGCCTCCTACCCCACTATGTAGCATAGTTTAACCAACACATAATTATGAAAGAAAATTTTATAATTGCCCCTTTCTTGTTTTGCCTATTTCTAAATCCTGTATGCCAAAGGTAAACAGAGTTTGAGGATTATCAAATTTTTCTCTTTTACCCATTTCTAAATCCTGTGTGTCAAAACTAATGATAATGTGGGGATTATCAAAGTTTTGATGTATGTATTGGTATATTTGTGCTAATATATGACTTACTAGAATGGTTCTTTGCAAAGTTATTAGTATTTTAAAAGTATAGGGCTTCCCTGGTGGCGCAGTGGTTGAGCGTTCGCCTGCCGATTCAGGGGACATGGGTTCGTGCCCCGGTCCGGGAAGATCCCACATGCCGTGGAGCGGCTGGGCCCGTGAGCCATGGCCGCTGAGCCTGCACGTCCGGAGCCTGTGCTCCGCAACGGGAGAGGCCACAACAGTGAGAGGCCCGCGTACCGCAAAAAAAAAAAAAAAAAAAAAAAATTATAACACTTCTATAATTTGCAAGAGTTTAGTAACAGTTATATTCTTTCAATAGTCTCTTACCAGTATCTACCAGGGGAAAAAGAGAACTAATGTGGAAACCACAGGGAAAGTGGGGTTGGAATGAGGGGACTCTTAACAGTATTTCCAACTATTCATTTCCTTCCTTCAACAGGAGAAATGGAAGCATGTTGTCTTACATTTATTGGCTGTTCATATATCTCTATATTGTTTTCAAGTTGAGGTTTCTTCAATTTATTAGTGTTTCAATACTACTTGCAATTCTAAGGCCTTTAAATATAGGACATATTGTATAGTAGAAATCCTGACTTTAAAGTGTCTTGTGTATTATAACACATTTTGAAAAGAAAAGCTAAATAATTCTGTTGGATTGTTTCCAATCCTTTATTTTGGTCTTTTTCTTTTTAAATTCAAGTGTTTTGTATGCTTAGAAAAAGGACATGTATAAAAGTAAGATTGGTTTTTTCTGAGCTGGAAATTGGAAACTTTGAAACTCAGGAAATTGCTCTGACAATGTTTTAACTGCTCTCAATTTAAGAAAATGACAAAATGTATAAAAAAGACAGAAATAATGTGTGCTGTTTTTTTCCAAGTGCTTTTTCTGAGTGCTTTTCCATTGTGCAATTGAGGTGAAGTTTGATAATTTTTCTGTGTAGTGGTTAAATATTGCTTATTTTTATTTACATAGTAAAGAAAACAGATTTAAATGTTTGCGTGGCCAAAAAAAATTGTCATTTAAAAGGTGAAGTAAGTTTGTGTAGAATGTATGTTAATGGTGCTTATTTTTAAATTGTAATTCAAGTTTACAGTGTTACTTAATGTCTCTTTGCAGAGTTTATTAGAGAAATAAGGCTAGAATACATCTACATCCTGAAGAGCTTTTTATAACTCCACATTACATGATGATGAATTTTATTATTTTCCTTAAAGTTGAGCAATTGAATTTTATGGTCCAAATGATGAACCCTGATTAACAAATGATTGAATTAACCATGAGACTTCTCATTAAAATATATTGCAGCTGTCAGTTGGAGAATATATTATAAAATTTTCAGATAGTATATAAGAAACAAAATACTTTTATTTGTACTATAAAGAAAATGTAATTTTGCTGTTAACGCTGTACTTTTTTATTGAAAATGTTTATAACTTTGCTTTTAAAATTTCTTATGAAACGATTTGCAAATTATGTACTTAATTTAATAAAATACTTTAACCACTGTCTAGTGTGAGGATATCCTTCATTTGATGTGGTAGGGTTAGTGGTTTAAATATTAAAATATATGTGTATGTGTAACTTTGTAATTTCAAGGGAAAAGGGTCAAAAAATTTTCATTTTTGTACCACACCTTTTATTCTAGTTTAAATTATCTTGCTATAGCAAATAGGGGTCTACTTTTGAACCAGGTAAATGCGTTAGCTAGGTTTATCTTTTCATAACCTTATATCTTTTGACTGATGTCAAAATTAAGAATTGCATCTCTAAAGGATTCAAGTAATACTTTAATTAATATTAAAGACCTTTGAACTTTATTCACCTCCAAAGCAGAATAATTTACTCATTTAGCAAGGACTTAAAAATATTTATACAACAAATATTTATTGAGCATTTGTTACTAGGGATACAAAGTGAGACAGACAGAGCTTCTGTCCACAGGTATCTTACAGTCTCATCAACTATTTTGTGTATAGTGATTTATATGGTGGAACACTTTTCATATACATTATATTTTAAGACTCAAGAGAATTTTATTACATAGGTGTGTTACAAAAGCTTAGACTGATTTGCCTAGTTAGTGATGGAGGTAAGACTTCAACTTAGATTCTCTGACTCCTAGTATAGAGCAACAGCATTTGTCATAACAGTAAAAATAATTACTGAAAAAGAGATAATATCCTATTATCCCCAACTGAGAGAGATGTGGCTCCACAGTATATGTCTATGAAAGCCTGTCGTTTATAAATCTGCCTTACTCCTTTATCCAGGGGAAGCTGGTATTACGGATTTTCCCAATGGCAAAGATAAAAGTTCATTTTTCTCTTAATTGAAAATTCAGAGATATAGAGAGTCCAGGACTGATGGGCATGCTCTTTTCCACAGTTTTTGGGGATCTAGGATCCTTTTAGCTCACCACTTTACCATATCCAAGGTGTGGCTCTCATTTTCCTAAAGCAGTGTGAGTGGCTACAGCTCTGATCATCACATCTACATTCTGTTGGAGGGAAGACAAAGAAGGGAGCAACAGGCAAGTGCCATGATCTTTTATAGAAGAATTATGGAAGCTGCCACAGGACACTTCCACTTACATCTCATTGGCCAGAACTCAGTCATGTGGTCACATCTAGCTGCAAGAGAGGCTGGGAAATTGTCTTTATTTCAGACTGCCAAATATTCAGCTAAAATTTGGACATTCTCTTGGAGGAAAGAGAATGTATATTAGGGGAATGAAGAGCAGTCTCTGCCACATCATTTTTGATTACTGAATGCAAGTAATGTGAAAATTCGTTCTTATATGTTTATTCAACAGATCTTTGTTGATGACTACTATGTGCTAGGAATAATAAAAAAGATATCATAGTTGTATGTATTTAAACTTAAATATTCAAATAGTAACCAACATGGCTGATGGAATGGGTTTTCAGTTGACAATTTAACTGCTAGTGGGATCACTTTTAATTTAATAACTCAGTTGTGGCAACTAGATTAAGTACATAAGTTATTTCTAGTGATACTGCTAAATATATTTGCATAGTGACTTCTGTGTTTTCTTAAACATTCATTAATCACATCCATGTGTACAAGCAGTACTTGGTACAAGTGATGTAAAGCTAAATAAACTGGGGTAGGGAGATGTAAACATGTAAATGTCCTAAGAACTAGAAGCTGTGTATAAAGAATTGTGGAAGCACTGTGGGGAATAAGTAATTCTTTTTGGAGGTGGTAAACTTGAACTTTGCTCTCTTGATTGAATTTTTAAGTGACTTTTTGTAGGGAAAAGATTAAACACTGCAAATTTATGGCTTTTGTACATGTATAACCATACAATTGTACCTTTCATAGGTTCTGGAGCGCTTCTCTGGGTAATCTCAATTTAAATTTAATTTTGTGACTGGTGTAAGACAGTGGTCCAATTTCATTCTTTTGCATGTGACTATCCAGGTTTCCTAACACCATTTATTGAAGAGAGTATCTGTTTCCCCTTGAGTATTCTTGGCTCCCTTGTCAGATGTTAGTGGGTTTATTTCTGGGCTCTCTGTTGTGTTCCATTGGTCTGTGTCTGTTTTGATGATTGCTATAGCTTTGTACTGTAGTTTTAAATCAGGAAGTGTGATGCCTCCAGTTTTGTTCTTTCTCAAGATTGCTTTGGCTATTCAGGATCTTTTGTGGTTCCATACAAATTTTAGGATTGTTCTGTTTCTGTGAAAAATGCCACTGGAATTTTGATAGGGATTGCAATGAATCTATAGATGGTTTTGGGTAGTATGGACATTTTAATGTTAACTCTTCTGATCAATGAGCATGAGATAATTTTTCCACTTATTTGTGTCTTCTTTTCTGTCATCAACCTCTTATAGTTTTCAGTGTACATATCTTTCACTTCCTTGGTTACATTTATTCCTAAGTATTTTATCGTTTTTGATGCTATTGTAAATGGGGTTGTTTTCTTTATTTCTTTATCAGATAGTTCATTGTTAGTGTATAGAAACACAACTGCTTTTTGTATGTTGATTTTGTATCTTGCAGCTTTACTGAATTCGTTTATTAGTTCTAACAGTTTTTGTTGGCGTGTTTAGGCTTTTCTATATTAAGATTATATCATCTGCAAACAGTTTAACTTCTTCCCTTCAGACTTGGTTGCCTTTTATTTCTTTTTCTTGAGTAATTGCTCTAGCTAAGATTTCAGTACTGTGTTGAGTAGGAGTGGTAAGAGCAGGCACCGTTGTCTTGTTCTTGATTGTAGAGGGAAGGCTTTCAGCCTTTCACCATTGAGCATGATGAGTCACCTTGGCTTCAGTTTTCAAAGTCTCACTGGGGAGCAGTGAGAAAAGACAATGGCCAGCAAACCTGGAGGCTAAGAGACACCCCATAAATATAGCACCTGAAGGGGCTTCACCCTTAGTGGGGATGAATCAGAAGTAATTTTTCCCTTCTCCTCCTTCCCACTGCCAAAAGACTGCAAGGACTCAGTCTTTTGGACTGCAAAAGACTCAGTTGCCTTGGCACTGAGCAGAACAAGAGACCAAAAAAAAAAAAAAAATCATAAAAACTTAAAACCACTACTGGCCCTCACAGATTAGCAGCCCAAAGTCACATGATGTAGGTAGTCCAAAAAACTTCAATGAAGTGAGTTTGAAGAGGTTCCAGCCCGATAATGCCACCATTAGCTGCCTGGCAGAGACAAATGCACGTCTTCTCAGGGAGAATACACCGTCATCTTGGTGGATTAAAAAAAAAAAAATCCCACAAATTATTTCCAAGGAAAACAAGCAGTTTATAATAAAATAACCAAGCATACAAGGAACTAATTCACCAAGAGTGCCAACTAGTAGAAATAAGAGAGCAGAAACAGACATGTAAAAACTGTCTTCATTGGTAACAATAGATTAAAACATAATAAAAGATATATCCTATGTTCTTAATGACCATATATGCAGAAATCCTAACAAAATACTACAAAAACAAATCCAGTGATATATAAAAAGGATAATATATTGCAACTAAGTGGGTTTTACAAGGATATAATTTACCACAGTAACAGAAGGGGAGAAAAAAGGAAAAAAATCATATGGTTAACTTGCTAGATATGGAAAACGTATTTGATAAAATTCAACACCTATCATGGTAAAATACTTCAGATACTTAAGAATAGAATGGAATTACTTTAGTCTGATAAAGAGTATTTAAAAATCACAAATATATTTAAAGGTAAAATATGGAAATCTTGCCTCCTGAGATCAGGAAGCTAGATTTATATGAATTAAAATCAAAATGGATTCCTACCTAAACATATACATAGGTGGGCTCCAGAAGGATTAATGATTCAGTTGTGACCCGTGAAGCTATAAAATTGTGTCATCAGTTTTGAGAATCACGATTTATCACTTCTGAAAATGGGATGAGCCTTACCATAGATTTTTTACAAATTGCCATTGGCCATTTTTTCCCACAATTAAACATCTCTGATATCAGTATGCGTCTTCATATACTGCATCTGAGATTTCATTAAATATGAAAAATAGTTTTGGAAAACATCTTTGTCACGTAGGGACGGGGAGGAATTTAAAACACCCAGAAACAAAAGCCATAAGGCAAAACTGTGATGCATTTGATAACAAAATTAAGGTTTTCTGCCCAACGAAGAACGTGAGTGACAATAGAAAATATTTGCAATGTCTGAGGGACAAGGAACTAGTTTCTAAATATAGAGGAACTCTGGTAAAAATAAATCTAACAGGAAAATGGTCAAAGAATATGGTAAGGCCGTTTACAGAAGGAGAGACTAAAAGCCAGCAAGCCAATAAACAGATGCTCAAGTTTATTCCTAATAGGAGAAATACAATTAAAATAAAAATGAGGTATTCTCTCACACTTATTAGTCTGGCAAAATGGAACCCTGGACAATGCTACATGTTACTCTCATGCACTACTGGTGAGAGACCTGGAGAGCATTCTGGTAGTGCTTAGTTGAGTTAAAATGTTTATATATCCTATGGCACAGCAGTTGTACTGCTGGGGGGTGTATCCCTAAGGAATTTCTACACAAGTTCACAAGGACGCAGGAACTTGGAGGTAATTTAGGTCTTCATTACTGGGAGAATGTGAAGGTGGTGGATAATACACTTGAGTACTGTGAAGGAGTTAGAATGGGCAATGATGTACACACAGCAATGTGGATCAATCTTAAAAACAGTGCTATGTTGGAAAAAAAGATGTATAGCACAATACTATTTATGTAAATTAAAAATACACGCACAAAAACAATGCATGTTTTACAACAGATAACAATGATACACATGCAAATACAAAGTTTGCCTGGGGGTGAGGAAAGGATATGGAAATGAGGAAGGCAGCAAAAAAGGAATAAATCAATAAAATGTAGGGGCCTTACATAGAACAAAGGTGATAGTTGCCATGAACTAGGGAGAATGACTAACTCAACCCTCTGCTATGAAATCCACTAAATAACTTGGTGGGCCGGGTGTTGGGGGGAGGCCAAAGTCTGCTTGTTTCTAGAAACTGATGCTTAGACATGCTTTAGTTTGGTTTGGGTCATCTTTGCCCAACTTCTGCTAATGCTAAAACTGCATGGTAGAGCCAATGGTTACAGTAACTGAGATCTTTTTCTGAAAAAATACCTGGAATTGTTCTTGTTCTGTTAACTGAACCCTGACTAATAACACAATGAGGTTGCTAAAATTGCTTAGCCAGGTTATTAAAATGAAGTAAAGAAGAGGTTATCCAGGATCTTAAGCTATTTAAATCTTATTGGAAACGGCAAGCTTCCCAGAAACAATGTAGACAGTAAATAGTGTATCTCTCGGGAGACCTGTGCTTGGCTGTAGCAGTCAGAAATGAAAACAGATTTTTTTGGTAGTTAGACACATGTTGTAATTTTGAGCAAACAGTTCCAGAAGCCATTATCCAAATGCCCTTTGGGAGGTTTCCCACTATCAGCTTTATATAAGCTAAAATCAACAGTCTAGGAAGCTCAGACTTACAGTTTATCAAGAGAAAAGGAAGGCACGTTTTACCTGGGCTGTCATAACAAGCTAATGAATTGGCTTCTCTTTAGGTGGATCTTGGTAATACTACCTCTTTGGAGTACAGTGAATTAAAAGATCAATTGGATAGTACTGTTAAGAAAGATTTCCTGCCTTTAATGGGTCAGGTTGTTTATCCCCATTAACTGTATAGTTGTGGTCCCATCTGATTGAATGCAGAATATTATGTTTTTGTTTTGGGTTTTTTTTGTGGCTTCTACTGTCCCAGAAAGGTATCTAATACATAGAATGAACCAGTTGCTCAAAAATCAGTGGAAATCACCTTATATTGTCAAAAACAAAACCAAATTCAACTTAAATCTGACCAAGCCTATAGATCCAACATGCAATTTATAGGAATTACAGAAGACAGAGGAATATGTTAACACCATGGGAGGCAATCATCAAAAATACAGACTGTGGGAAACTCTTAACAACACAGTTTCTTCAAAAATTACAAAGAGAAGAAAAAAAAAAAAAGGGAAAGGGAACCTATAAACTGAGATTTAAGAGGCATATTAGCCATTGCAATTTGTAGTCCTTATTTGGGTGCTGGTTCAGAAAAAAAAAACTATGAAAATTTTTATGACAATAACAAGACAATTGGCAATGTGAAGATTGATTGGTTACTTAATTATATTAAAGAACTTTTTTGTCTTCTTTTAGGGATGATGATACTGTGGTTGCATTAGGAAAACCCAGTCGTGCTTCCTGTGTGTTTCTTTTCTGTGTGTCTCCTTTACTATTCACACAGAACACTTCACTTCTGGTCACCAAGTGTGTAGTTTTCACCCACACCAAGCAATTGTCTGTGACACCAGTGGGTGTTCTACAATTCAACTCAATTTGACACTATCTACCCAGAGATAGCATCAGATTCCACAGGTTAAGGGCTCAGACTCACAAGACTTACCCGCCCCCCCCTCCACTTCAGATGACAATCACAAGTAGTAGGTCCCCAGGTTACCCACAACTTTTTTTGTTAAATAAATTTATTTATTTATTTATATTTGGCTGTGTTGTGTCCTCGTTGCTGTGTGCGGGCTTTCTCTAGTTGCGGCAAGCGGGGGCTACTCTTTGTTGCAGTGCATAGGCTTCTCATTGCGGTGGCTTCTCTTGTTGTGGAGCACGGGCTCTAGGTGCGTGGGCTCAGTAGTTGTGGCTCGTGGGCTCTAGAGCGCAGGCTCAGTAGTTGTGGTGCACGGACTTAGCTGCTCCGTGGCATGTGGGATCTTCTCAGACCAGGACTCAAACCCGTGTCCCCTGCATTGGCAGGTGGATTCTTAACCAGTGTGCCACCAGGGAAGTCCCTACACACACTTCTGTCTGACCTGGCTACATATTGGAGATTCTCATGACCCTCTCCTCGATTTCAATTAATTTGCTGGAGTGGCTCACTGAAACAGTTCCTTATGTTTACTAGGTTATTAAAGAACATGATAAAGGATACAGATGAACAACCATATGAAGAAATACATAGGGCAAGGTCTGGGAGGGTCCTGAGCTCAGGAACTTCTGTCCCTGTGGAGTTGGGGTGTATCACCCTTCTGGTGTGGAGGTGTTCACCCACCTGGAAGCTCTCTGAGCCCCATTGTATTGGGGTTTTATGGAGGCTTCCTCACATGGGCATGATGAATTTTTTTATTTTTATTTTTTTCTTTATTTTTGGCTGTGTTGGGCCTTCATTGCCACACACGGGCTTTCTCTGGTTGCAGCGAGCGGGGTCTACTCTGTTGCGGTGCGCAGGCTTCTCACTCAGTGGCTTCTCTTGTTGCGGAGCACGGGCTCTAGGTGCATGGGCTTCAGTAGTTGCAGCACGCGGGCTCAGTAGATGTGGCACACAGCCCTAGAGCAGCCTTAGAGTGTGCAGGCTTCAGTAGTTGCAGCACACAGGCTCAGTAGTTGTGGCACATGGGCTCTAGAGCACAGGCTCAGTAGTTGTGGTGCACGGGCTCAGTTCCTTTGTGGCATGTGGGATCTTTCCAGACCAGGGATCGAACCCATGTCCCCTGCATTGGCAGGCAGATTCCCAGCTACTGCGCCACCAGGGAAGTCCCTGGGCATGATAAATTTAAAACTCTGTTTCCATCCCCTCTCTCCTCTCTGGAGGATAAGGGATGGGACCGAAAATTCCAAGCTTCTAATCATGACTTGGTCTTTCTGAGGACCAGCCCCCATCCAGGAGGCCACCCAGAGTCACCTCAGTAGAATAAAAGATTCTCCTAGTGCTCTTATCACTTAGGAATTTATAGAGGTTTTAGGAGCCCTGTGTCAGGGACAGGGTCAAAGACAAATATTAGAATAAGAGATGCCCCTTATGTTCTTATCACTTAGGAAATTACAAGGGTTTCAAGAGCTCTGTGCCAGGAACCAGGGGCAAAGACCAATATATATTTTCTAATCTCACAGTGGTTGTATTTTTTTAAAGAGTCTTTGCTTTTTGAAAAAATGATACATATTTACATAAAATGATAATGTCTGGGATTTTCTTGAAAATAAGATGAATTGGGTGGGGGTACTTATGAAATAAGATTGGCCTAAGTTGGTAAATGTTCAAGCTGGGGATTCATTATTGTATAATGCCTATTTTTGAAAGTATTTAAAACTCTATAATAAAAAATATATTTTAAAAAGTTGGTAGAAGAGCTGAAAAAGTGGATTCTAGACTTGGCTATGCAAATGACTTCCAGAATACAGCAGAATTAACCTGCCATAGTAGCTGCCACCTCTGTCATTATTAAAAGATGGGCAATCAGGAGGCCACTACGACTTACTCTCAACATACCCAGAGCTTGTGACTAGACACTAGAAAAATATTGCCAAAAACCCTGGCATCTCCATAACCTGACTTTTTAGCAGAATGAGCAATAGCAGTAGATAGATGGCCTCCAACTTATTTCCGCCTCCCAAATCTCATAAGAGTATATCTAACTGGTGGAAATTATTTTATACCCAGATTTTTACCTGCAAGAGGAGTCTAGGAAATGTAGTTTTAAACTTTCCAGCCTCTACAATACAAAAAGTCTCATTAGAAGAAAGTGGAGCTGGAGGATGAATTATCAAATGTCCATATTTACAACACTTATGGTACTTGTCAAATCAGCCACTAGAAATAAACTAGGTTGATGAATTTATCACAAAAGCCTTGCATGTCAACTAAGGTATGTAGAGGTATGCCAGGGGTTACCACAAGCCCAGGATAAACTTAGCATATCTTTCAGAAGCATTAATTTTATTCAATGGCAAATAATGCACATTATTATTTAATGTACTTATTTGTATATTAAAACAAAAATGGATAAATTGTGGAGAAGAATGGAAAACTGCCTTAATTTTTAAAATACAACAGTAGGGTTCAGACGCAAGAGGGAGGAGATATGGGGATATATGTATATGTATAGCTGATTCACATTGTTATAAAGCAGAAACTAACACACCATTGTAGAGCAATTATACTCCAATAAAGATGCTAAAAAAAAAAAAAGTAGGGTTCAAAGAGATTAATCTTCAGGCTATTTACCTGGACTCTCCCCAGAGTAGTCTCTCAAACTTTAGCATACACAATAATCATCCACAAAATGCTCAGTTAAAATACAGATTTTTGCATTCCTTCAGATTTCCTGAAACAATTTCAGGAGGTTGGGCTCTGAATTTTAAATAAATACCCCAGATGATTCTAATGCAGGTGGGCCACACCTTAAGAAATGCTACCCTAGTATGATAGGCCCCCATGAACACTTTATCCTTTCCTTACTCAAGGTAGTGTTTCTTGGCTTCTACCCCAATCCTGGTTTGCAGGTTCTCAACCATAATTAACTCTGCAATGGGACACAGAAAGAAATATGTACTCTTTTAAGTTTACATGCAGTAACTTATTTAATTCTCATAACAATCCAGTGAGGGAAGTTGAAGAACAAAGAGGTTAAGTGACTTGAAGTTTACACAGACAAGAGGTGATGGGACCAAGGTTCAAACTAAGGCAGTCAGGTTCCAAAGCCTGTGCATTTAACTATGATGTCTATTACCTCCAAGCAATGGTCTAAGAAGCTCAGACTTCAAATTTATCGAGGAGAAAACCAAGATACATTTTACTTGCACTGTCATAGTGAGCTAATGAACCTCCCTGCCCTCCCTGGCAGTCTCCTCAGAGCCCACCAGGCTTCACTAACAGTCTCGTCAAGGCCCTTTAAGTTTTCACTAATTTTCTCCTCAAGGTTCTTCCAGCTTCTTCCAAATGCCAAATTCCAAAGCTACTCTCACATTTTAGGTTTTTGTTATAGCAGAACCCCCTTTTGGTACCAAAATCTCCATTAGTTATCTATTGCTGTCTAAGAAATTATTCCAAGACTTAGGGGCTTAAAACAACAATAAACATTTATTATCCTTAGAGTTTCCCAGGATTCTGGGAGTGGTCTACCTGGGGAATTCTAAGTTGGAGTCTTTCAGGAGGTTGTAGCCAACATGTCTATTGGGGTATCAGTCATTTGAAGGCTTGACTGGGGCTTGGAAATCCACTTCCAAGGTGGTGGCTCATTCATATGTATTGTAAGTTGGTGCTGGTTGTTGGTGAGAATCCCCAGTTTCTCCCTATGCGAGCTTCTCCACAGGCTGCTTGAGTGTCCTTCGAACATGGCAGCTCTCCCCAGAGTGAGCAATCCGTGTGAGCAAAACAGAAGCTGCAATATCTTTTATGACCTAGTATTGGAAGTGTCACACCATTATTTTTTTCTTTTCCATTATGGTTTATTACAGGATATTGAATATATTTCCCTGTGCTATACAATAGGACCTTGTTTTTTATCCATTCTATATATAATAGTTTGCATCTGCTTGTCCCAAAATCCGAATCCAACCCTCCCCCAGCCCCCCTTGGCAACCACAGGTCTGATCTCTATGTGAGTTTCACACCATTATTTTTGCCAAATTCTATTTGTTAGAAACAAGTCACTAAGAACAGTCTACATTCATAGGTAGGGGAATAAGCTCTACTTTTTGAAGGAAAGAATGTCAAAGAATTGGTGGACATTTTTTTAAAAATTAATTTATTTATTTTTGGCTTTGTTGGGTCTTCGTTTCTGCGCGAGGGCTTTCTCTAGTTGCGGCATGTGGGGGCCGCTCTTCATCGCGATGTGTGGGCCTCTCACTATCACGGCCTCTCTTGTTGCGGAGCACAGACTCCAGACGCGCAGGCTCAGTAGTTGTGGCTCACAGGCCTAGCTGCTCCGCGGCATGTGGGATCTTCCCAGACCAGGGCTCGAACCCGTGTCCCCTGCATTGGCAGGCAGATTCTCAACCACTGCGCCACCAGGGAAGCCTGTGGACATCTTTAAAGCACATCATGTCTACCATGTGCCAGGCACTGCTAGGTACTTTGCAAATGTATCCAACATAATCTTTATAACCACCCTCAGGGTAGGTATCATTACCCACATGGCAGAGGTTGTCAGCCTACCCAACAGCTATTCTTCTTTCTCATTATCCCAACTCTTTTTGTTCAGGTATCTGGTGGCAATGTGCTCAGGAAAGATTGACCCCTCTCTAGCCCCAGAGAGTGAATTATGATTGGTTGAAAAGGCAATCATAGCACTCCCATTTCCCTTTGTCAGTGACCGGTTAGAGGGTGGATATATGACCAAGCCAAAGGGACTAGAGGATTCTACTAGGAGGGTTCTAGGAAAGGTTTTCCTCACTAATACAGAAAGGCACATGGGAAGTGCGCTGTTCTTCAGCAAGGCTTTATGTCTATTTGTGATGCCTGGAATTGCAGTCTCCAATGTCGTAACCATGAAGAGACACATCCAAGGCCCAACTCCATGAAATAAGGATTGTAGAGCATAAAGAGGAAAGAAGCTTTTTTCTTGATGACATCAATGAGCCACTGAATCAACCCTGGAACCAATTTTAACCACCTTGTTATGGGAGACAACGTAGGTTGGCTGGGTTTTCTGTTACAGCTGAAAGCATCCTAATGGACATACACCATTTCACAGATTAGAAAAAGATGTTCAGAGAGGTTATGTCACTTGCCCCAACTTTCCCAGCTAATAAGTAGCAAAATCATGTTTCAGATTGAGATTTGTATATTTTAAAAACTTGGTATTTGTGTATTGTATCAAGTGATTTTTCTCCAGCAGTTATTAGGAGTCAGAGAGGAGAAACAGAGACATCAGTTGGGTTAAGTAGAATCAGTGGTTGGCAAACAGGTATGGTAGGTGGTCAATGTGGGAAGGAAGGGAGAAGGATGTTATATATGTAAAGGGTGTTATATATGTAAAGTTGAAATGGCTGACTGGGAGATACATACTAGGTAAGGAGTCAAGTGGCACCCAGAGGGGGCTGGTAGACTGGGGAAATGGAGTTGAATAGTGAAGATAAAGAACAGACTCAGAGCATGTGAGGGAAAGTGGAAGGAGGTTGTAGATAGGGAGAGAATTTCAGAGTACAAGATGTTAGGGATGTGAATATTTGTTCCCAGCAGAGTTTGATTTGTGGCTGAGAATGGAGATGATGGTTGTCAGAGTGGAGAAGGTCACAGAGCTGATATCAAATTTCTGGATCATCCATTTAATGTACATATTGCCCAGGAAGGTGACAGGCAATGGAGTCTCGAGGAAGATAGATTGAAAGCCAGTCTGCTGAAAATATGGATGGATTAAAAAATGTTTTCTTTATTTGCATGGTCTCCATCCTTCACACTGATAGGATGTGACTCAACACAGCCCATGTTGAGGAAAGATTTATAAGGATTATTCTGCTTTTATCTGCTGTTTTGCACCAAGTAGAGAGATGAGATGGATGGGGTCATTGGGAGGAGCTGAGAGGATTGTGGGAAATGAACAGTTTCTCAGTTCTTTCTGAAATAATTCTTTGCAGTGGGATTTCACTGTTATGTTAGAAGTGACTCTTTCCTGTTCATTTATCCATCTGAATATATGAAAACCAATGAAATATACTTTAAAAATCACCTACTATTTTGAATTATCTCAGTTTCCCTGTGGGTATAAACAATGGGGAATATTTTTTTAAACATACTTGTCTGAGTACATTTATTTTTATTTTATTTATTTATTTATTGGCTGCATTGGGTCTTCTTTGCTGCGTGCGGGATTTCTCTAGTTGTGGCGAGTGGGGGCTACTTGTCGTTGCAGTTCACGGGCTTCTCTTGTTTTGGAGCATGGGCTCTAGGTGCGTGGGCTTCAGTAGTTGTGGCACACGGGCTCAGTAGTTGTGGCTTGCGGGCTCTAGAGCGCAGCCTCAGTAGTTGTGGTGCACGGGCTTAGTTCCGCAGCATGTGGGATCTTCCTGGACCAGGGATCGAACCCATGTCCCCTGCATTGGCAAGTGGATTCTTAACCACTGCACCACTATGGAAGTCCACAATGGAAAATTAATGGCACTCTCTTGAATCTCTTTGTTAAGACTCAGAAGCAGGGGGAGCTGTATAGTACGAAGTTCTCACTGTCTTTTTAAGGTCTGGGCTAAGTTTTTCTTTTCATTGTTCTGTCTTAGGTAAAATTAATTTCGTCCTTTTAAAAATAATGTCTGGCATGTGGTTACTTAGGAATCTGTTTTTAAAGGACCTTATTAATTTTTTATTACACTCGTGAAATGAAATCATTCTAGAATTTCTGAATATACTTTCTTCCTTGGCCCTCATATTTCTTGGTTCCTGTCCTTGGAGTCATGTTAACAGTTTTAGGTCATATGCCTGTGATTTCACCATAAACTAACTCAGATCTTTTTAGAAAGCAGGGAGGATATAAATAAATGCATTTATGTGTTTAAGGGAAAAAGAAGCAAGGTGCAAAAGAGAAAAAGAAGCAAGGTGCAAAAGGGTACTTACAGTATGATCCCATTTGTGTTTTTTGAAAAAGATTTATATAGATAAATCCACTTATATACTATACATCTCTTTCTGTGTACACACACACGAATGCAAACCCACAAATAGAGTGAACAGAATAGATCCTGGGTCTTTAATGACTCAGCCTCAGAGCATATCGTGTTCAGAAGACAGTAAAAGTAATTCTAATCTTTATTTGTATTTCTCAAAGAACTTACAAGAAGCACTAGTATTTTATATAACTTGTGTTATGTAACTGGTATGAACACCTCTTTAAGTCTGCATTCCCACATAGTCTTTCTGTCGCCCACTCTCTCATATCCTGTAGATAACCGGAAGCCTCTGCCCCATAGTTCTTATTCTCCCTTTCACCAAAACCCTCCCTGATATCTTTGCCAGTGCTAGGCCTCATCTATTACCCCTCCTTTCTTTCCTTTTCCTTTTTTTTCTCCACATGGTGAATAGGCCTGGACCTTTATTTATTTATTTATTTATTTGGTTGCACCAGGCCTTAGTTGTGGCAGACAGACTCCTTAGTTGCAGCTTGCAGGCTCCTTAGTTGCGGCTCACCGGCTCCTTAGTTGTGGCATGCGAACTCTTAGCTGCAGCATGCACATGGGATCTAGTTCACTGACCAGGGATCAAACCCGGGACCCCGCATTGGGAGCGCAGAGTCTTAATCACTGGACCACCAGGGAAGTCCCAATGCATATTTTAAAATACAATGAAAATATCATACTTGATAGAGTGAATTATCTAGTGCGTAACTTATATGTATATTATTATATTTCACTTTAGGCTGCTTTACCAAATGTTATACTTAGATAATTTAGCTGATATCTGTGATGATCCAATGTTATAAGGAAAAGCATTAATATACCTTTTTAAGCTCTCAAATGGATACTTTCACAGCTAGGAGAAGACGGGGAGGGCAGATCCTGGAGATCTAATATGTAAGTGAATTACAAGGGAAAAGCCAAATTTAATAGATGCACATTTTCCTGAGCTGAATGAAGACTTGAATTTGCAGGTACACCAAGTTCTAGACAGAATTGGTGAGAAAAGGCACATACTTAAACACATTCTGACAGAATTCCTGAATCTCAAGGTTGAAGAGAAAAACCTTATAAATTTCTAGACAGAAATAAGGAATTATTTACAAATAGAAAAGAATCAGACTGGCATCAGACAGTGGAATAATGTCTACACCTTTTGAGAGAAAAAAGATGTAACCCTAGAGGTCTCTTTCCAACCTAGAATTATTCACCTGCCAGGGTGAAAGGGATGCAGAAATGTAAGGATACCAAGAATATATCACTCATATGCCCCATCCAAGGAAACTATAAAAAAAGGACTCTAACTAAACAAGTTAATGAGAATAGAGATGTCAAGGAAGGAGAAGGTGAAGTAGAAAGGAAAAAATGGTGAGTGAACAGTGAGCTTTGTAGTAAACATGGATAATGATGGATTGGATGGGAATGTGTACTGCATATGTTCAATAAATAGCCTTCAGATAAATGAGACTCACCTAATGAGAGCCTGGAAGTAAAAGTTGTAAAATTTCTCAGCAGAACCCAAGAGGTGGGGTTGGGGGAAGGGAAGTGGAAATTAAAAGCATTCTAAAAGTATTATTTTATTGAGATGGAGAGAAAGTATCAAGAAATAGACTAACATGGTGGAGAAATAGTATCTTTTCAAAGACTAGTAATAAAGTATGCATTTGGTGATGCACATTAAAAAAAGAAGATAACCACTAGTGGAATGGGAAAGAATAATATCATTTTGAAATTAGTAAGGGGAAAAGGGGATAAATTATAACTTGATTAGACTAGTAAACATAAATTAAAGGAAAAAGGGAAATTAATGAAGTAAATTCAATAGAAGCGTAAGCAAGAGAGAAGAAATAAATCAAGAATATTAGTGATTATATTAAATGCAAATGAGCTCAATGTTCCTATCAAAAGACAGAGACTGTCACATTAGATTAAAAACAAACCCAGTGGGCTTCCCTGGTGGCGCAGTGGTTGAGAGTCCACCTGCCAAGGCAGGGGACATGGGTTCATGCCCCATGTCCGGGAAGATCCCACATGCTGCGGAGCGGCTGGGCCCGTGAGCCATGGCCACTGAGCCTGCGCGTCCAGAGCCTGTGCTCCGCAACGGGAGAGGCCACAACAGTGAGAGGCCCGCGTACCGCAAAAAAAAAAAAATACAAACCCAGCTATATGTTGTGTACAAGAAGCACACTTTATGTAATAAAGAATTATTTTAAAATAGATTGGAAAAGCACATAATGCAAATAAATTAAAACTAGGAGAGGAAATATTAATATCAGACAAAGTGATAGTGAACAGGAAGAAGAACATTGCCTATAAAAGATGTAACCTATGAAGATATGCATCAAACAATACAATAGCTAAATATTGTAAGGACATATTTGTATGGACAACTAAGTATATGTAAGGACAACTGCATTAAAATAAAATTAGAGTAGTTTTTTATTATACCTTTTTCAGAACTAGACAGATCTAGTAGATCAAAATATTAAGAAAGACCATACAAAGACTAATATAATCAACATATATACATTATTAAATATGCACAGTATCTTACATTCTTCAGAGAATAATATATATTTCGAAATGGCCATTGACTATATATGAAAAGTGGCCATAAACTTTGCCACACACACACACACAAAAAGAAAACCAATAAGAAAATTTTAAAGTAGAGATTTTTACAGGTCACATTATCTGATTAAATTATAAGTAAATTAATTAAATTTTTAAAAAATAATTTAATCAATTATTTGAAATTTAATACTGCCATCCTGTGATCATTTCACAATATACAGGTCAAATCGTTGTGTTGTACCCCTGAAACTAATGTAATGTTGTATGCCAATTATACCTCAATAAAAAATATTAAAACAGAAAAAATTCCATCCAGAAAAAAAAAAGACTACCCTCCTAAATAATCTTTGCATCAAATTAGAAACTAAAATTGAAATTGTAAACTCTCTAAAGTGAGAAAGGAAAATCCAACAAAACCAAATCTACACGACCCAATGAAAGCTGTATGCAAAGATTAGAAATACATGAATTCAATATTCATCTTTTAAAAATTAGAAAAAGAACCAAGAAGACAGTAGAAGAGGGAACTAATAAAAAGAAAGACTTAATTTGATGAAATGTGGAAAATAGTAGAAAAGAAAAATAAATTAAAAGCACTCCTCCCTCACCTGCCACCCAAAGATAAACTCCTTATGAACCAGAGGGTAAAAACAAACAAACAAAAACCTAGTAAACCTAAAATACACATTTAACTTAGCAATTCTACTCAATAATTCTCATGGAAATAAGAACATAAATCTCAAGATATATTACATATTCAAGGATATTTATTTAGTAATGTTCATAGTGACCAAAACTGAAAACAAAGTGCCCTTGCAAAGGTAATGCTTGAATAAGCTGTGTTATAGCCATGCTGTAGAAACATATACAGCCATAGAAAAGATGACTAAATCCTCTTCCAGTTATCCATTGCTATGTAACAAAGTTCCCCAAAACTCTTACTGATGTAAAACAACAATTTTATTATGCTCATGGATTTGGTGGGATTTGGACAAGGCACAGCAGAGATTACAAGCACAATTGAGATGGTTTGTTCTCTGTGGTGTCTGAGGCCTCATACAGAAGACAAGAAAGCTGAGGGTGACTTGATGGAAGGGATCTGGAATTTTGTGAAGGCTCATTCACTCACACGTTTGGCAGTTTGGCTGTTGGCTGAGACTTCAGCTAGAACTGTCTGTGAGAATTTCTACACATGGGCTCCCTGTGTAGCCTGGTTCCTTCACAGCATGGTGCTGATTAAGAGAGAGAGAGACAGGGAAACAGGGAGACAGGGAGACAGGGAGAGAAAGAAAAAGAAGAAGAAGAAAGAGAAATGGGTGGAAGATGTGTCGTGTTTTCTAACCTAGTCTTAGAAGTCTCACAGCATCACTTTTGCCACATTCTATTTGTTCAGACAGTCACAGGCACAGCTGGTTCAAGGGGAGGGGAAATAGACTCCACATTTTTATTGGACAGTGGCAAGGTCCTGGAAGAGCATGTGGAACCAGACATATTGTTGTGGCTATTTTTGGAAAATACAGTCTTCCATAGATCCTTACCAGTTAGGGCATCCCATGATGTATTGTTAAGTAAACAAGCAATAAAATCAGAAAAGGGTACATAATATAACTTTTTGTAAAACAGTTAATGGCAACTCCAATATGTATATATTTATGATTATATGAACAGGCAGAAGGCTACGTAAAGATAAACAGTAGGTAGTTAACTTCGGTTGAGGAGCTAGAAAGAAGGCAGAGGTAAACAAGAAAAAAAGTACGCTTATATCTACCTACATACATACAAATATAAAAAAGTGCCAGTAGTAGCGATAAAAATTTGGAGAGTGGGGACTTCCCTGGTGGCGCAGTGGTTAAGAGTCCGCCTGCCAATGTGGGGCACACGGGGTTCGATCCCAGGTCGGGGAAGATCCCACATGCCGCGGAGCAACTAAGCCTGTGCGCCACAACTACTGAGCCTGCGCTCTAGAGCCCGTGCTCCGCAACAAGAGAAGCCACCGCAATGAGAAGCCCGTGCACCACAACGAAGAGTAGCCCCCACTCGCCGCAACTAGAGAAAGCCCGCACGCAGCAAGGAAGACCCAACACAGCCAAAAATAAATTAAAAAAAAAAAAAAATTGGAGAGTGGTCTTGGCAATGTTGAATGTGCATGTGGGTTCTGAAGAAAAAATTTAGAACAGTGGAAAGGGCTGTGATATGGACCAGATGTCGTAAGTTTCACAGACAGCATTGTTTTGATGGAGCTCTTATAATTAAGTAAGATTGGGGAATTTCCAATTTTATTGCCTATGTTAACAGAAATAGACAATAACAAACTTGAGTCAAAGTGATCACCCTGTTGTCATCAGGGAAGATAGTTTTGATTTTCTTGAAAAGGAAGTTTCTTCTCAGATTTTATATTTGCTCTATTATTTTAATAAGAATATTGTATTAGTGTAATCTTTGACCTATGAGGTCAATGTCTGAATAGTTACATCCACTTTATGGTTTCAAAACTTTTAAGTCTAACTAGTTATAAATGATAGTGGAAGGATTACTTTCTGATGTCTAAATGTTGCATTCTCCTTGGAGTATCAGTATTGTTTTTTGTTTTTGTATACACTTCACTATGTGTGATTAAGTGATGTATCTGCACTTGTTAGCACTTACATGGTCATCGATTGTCCATACATTTCTTTCCTTCCTTTGCTTGCTTTTTTTTGGGTTTTCTCCTAATCACTAGTACTCTGAAGAGGCTGGGGCAAGGAAAAGAGTCTGAACATAAACCGAAGGACTGTTGCTTTGCACGGACTTCTTGTCTAAGGCTTGTTTGCATGAGGCTGAAATCAGCGTTGAAGTGTAAGTCAGCCAAGGAGTTCACTAACATTCCAGAACCACCTAGAATCAAAGAGACCAGTGACCTCCGAGATTGTGGGTGACTGTCTTCCCCTTAATCCTTTTAGCAATGGATTCTCTCCCCAATGGTAGCAATAATTCAGGATCGAGTATGATATATTTGAGGACCTTATTACAAGTTTACCACTAGGGGTCAGAAATTAGCCCATGAATCCTGCACACTTTCACCAAGAGTATGCTAGCTGATAATGCTTTATGTATTTTTCCTTTGTTTCCTACTTATGACGAGTTTCCGAACACTAATCAGATAGCTTTGAGGTTTAAAGGGAACCCCTGTAACTTTTTTACACCAAACTTTAGTAACTGGATTACTTGGAGTCTTTACTCTAATCCACCCTCAATCATTAAATTTTTTTTTGGCCTACTCACTATACACACTTACAGTCCCAACATAAGAGTTCATTGTGGTAATATAAAGATTACAGATAAAATAAAAAATGAACTAGGTAGACGTCTAATAAGGATCTCAGCAGACCTCATCAATTTTTGTGCTCTAATTAGAAATTGTCAATTACATATATGTTTTCAACTGTATCCTTTTGGCCAGATGCTACCAAATGAGATAATTTCCTGTTCAATAGCTATGCTGAGTTATGCATTAACTTAAATGATTGAGTTAATGTGTCAGGGGTCATTTAAGACAGTGTAACTGTCTTTCAAATATCCTCTTGTTCAATGATGTCTCTCCTACTTTGGTTCCTCTTTGGTGTCTGGAAAAGGATTGAAACTAGGAAACAAATGATATGAAATATATATTTTACATGTTTACACTTGAGAGATTTAATTGTTTTTTGGAACTTGTTTGAGAATTCAGTTTTCATATTTCGGTGAACTCAGATTGGCATATTTTATTTAGTGGTGTCCAGTTTAATGATTTTATCAGTTATGCTGGGGTTTGGTAGAGGCATTTTGATGTATTTGGCCAATCTTGCTGGGTTGCGTATTTAAAGGACTGAGCTTCCACTTTTCTCCGTCTGTCTTCTGCCCTTGGCTAAGCCCTCCAGAATGAAGTGCTAGAACATGTTATCATCGTCCTTGTTTGCTGTGGGCCTCTCCCTACTGCTAGGAACTAGGTAGGAAAATAGGATTCAAGCTGCAGGAGAAGGCTGCCAGCCCCCTTGGTGCGATGAGAGTGCCGTCTTGTACCTCACCTATTGCTGCCATGATTGGTGTCCCTGCTACTTTTGCTCCCAGGGATAATGCTGGGTGCTAGTCTCCATGCAACATGGCCAGAGAAGCAGTTCAAGGCTGTCTGATGACGTTTGGGTTTAGCTTTGGATTATCGCCTAAGATGTGGCAGGGTATTATGGGTTGAACTGTATTCTCCCAAAATTCATACTTCGAAGTTCTAACCCCTAGTATCTCACAATGTGATCATTGAGTTAAAATGGTGTCCTTTGGGTGGTCCCTAATCTAGTACACTGTGTCCTTATAAAAAGGTAAAGTTGGACACAGCGATATGCAAAGAGGGAATATAATACAAAGAAACACAGGGAGTAGCGGGCCATCTACAACTAAGAAGAGCGGGGCCTGGAACAGACCCTTCCCTCACAGCCTCAGAAGAAATCGACCCTGCTGACCTTGATCTTGGACTTCTAGCCTCCAGACCAGTGAGACAATAAATTTCTGCTGTTTAAGCCACCCAGTCTGTGGTCCTTTGTTATGGCAGCCCTAGCAAACTAATATAGTGGGTTTAGATCAGTTCATCTCAGCTGTGTTTGTTTAAGTCTCTGAGAGTGACCATTTCACTACAACCTTCCCAACAATATATATTGTAGTCTCCCAATATCCAGCACATGGCCTGTATTAATGTTTGAAGACTAAATGAACAAAAGATTATATTGAATCTATGATGTTTCAAAGCTAAGAACTTTTTTGTCTTTTTGCAAAAGCACCACCCAGTTTTCCCTGTAGGTATCTCTGGGAGTAGGTCCAGGTGACACTTCCCTGATGCTGTTTGCTCCCCCAACTCCCCATCCCATCAGCAGAGAACATCCCTTGCAATCAGGCCAACTTTCCCTTGAGCCCCTCATGTCCTCAGAGGGGCTGGTCTAGGAAACCTGTCTGTTATACCACCTCAGTAGATTGCTCAGATCCTGGATGTGAGCAAATCCACAACCCAAAGTTGCAAAAGGAAGTTGACTGTCCTAACTCCTGGACCTCTCTGGAAGGTACCCTATGATGACAAAGAGTCCTTGCTTAGAATACAGCTAGATGAGGATTCGATGTGATCTCTGCCATGTTAGGTACTGTGGGGATATGGAATAAGAGGAAACACAATAGGACACATAATTGCTATACTACAAGGTAGCATTATGATAAATACTATGGGGAAGAGGCTATAGGGAAACATAAAGAAGTTTACTTTGACTGGGACAGCCTGGAAGGGGTTCATGGAAGATGGAGCACCTAAGCAGGGTTTTGTGGATGGAGATGGAGGTAAATGTGCTCTGTGCAAGGAGAAAATGTATACAAGGGCTCAAAGTGATGGTCAGGATATTCCCAACAACACCTTCCCTTGAAAAGTGAGCCTGAAAACAGGATGACATTCAGTGGGAAGACATCAGTGTGAGTGGACCAGTTAGTTATAATTAAATTGTGTTCTCACTGCATGGTGCCTGGGCTGGACTCCTGTTAAATGTTTTGAATATCATTCCTACTAGTAAACCAACAATATTTCTTTTTCTCTGTGTTGTAACTTCTTCCTCTCCTCTCCTTTCCTCCCTTCCCCTATCCTTTTCTTCTTTCTTTTTTTTTTCCAGAACTGATTTCAAGAAATAGAAGGTACAGATTTGAACTTTTTACCCATAAACGTTCCTTGATTTACTTATGATTATAAAAGCAATAAAGCTTGTGAGAAAAACACTAAAAAAAAAAAGAATTTTAAAACTCTCTATTAATCCTATTCAACACAAAAAAACTGCTAGCATTTTGATGATTTTCCTCTGCCAACTTTCTGCTTTGTATATAAATTAAATATTTAAATAGCTGAGATCATACCTTGCATATATTTTTGTATCCTGTGTTTTACAATGAAAGTTAAACCATGCATCTTTTCTTATGCTATTAAAGGTCATGATAATAGTTATGAACATACTCTGTAGTATGGATTACTGTAACATAATTTATTTTCCTGTTTTTGGACATTCATGCTGATCAAAGTTTTCATCATTAATAATATATGTGATGAACATCTGTCTCCACTTCTGATTATTTCCAAAACTAGATTCCTTTGAATCTTTTGTTATCTCCTCTCTTCTTTGATTATATCATTGTTTATCATTCCAGGAGTGGAGAGTGTATAATTTCAACAAAAAAAACCCTCTCAAGGTGATTCTGATAGGCATACCTTACCTCTCCCCCAACTCCAGTTAAGAACTGCAGGATTACAGCAATGAAATCACTCCATGGTGTCTGAAGAAAATAGGATAATAGGAACATAATAAAGACCCCAATAACCGTGACATGTCTTTTTTCTTTTCCTTTTTTTTTTTTTTTTTTTTTTTTTTTTTTTGCGGTACGCGGGCCTCATCACTGTTGTGGCCTCTCCCGTTGCGGAGCACAGGCTCCAGACGCGCAGGCTCAGCGGCCATGGCTCACGGGCCCAGCTGCTCCGCGGCATGTGGGATCTTCTTGGACCGGGGCACGAACCCGTGTTCCCTGCATCGGCAGGCGGACTCTCAACCACTGCGCCACCAGGGAAGCCCTGACATGTCTTTTTTCACGGAGTTAACTTTAATTATTCAAGCTCCCTGTGTTTGCCTCTAGACTTCGAAGTCAAAGCAGATGTCACCAACAGCCAGCTCTATTCTGCCTTCTAGAATTTTCCTCCAGCAGGGGAGGAGGAGACCTGGGGCAGTGCCCCGAGGAAGCTCAACTTTGAAAACAGAATTTGCACAGTATTTTGAATGTGAGGTGTTTATGAAAGGAAACGGTTAACTAGGTTCTTTGTGGGATTTTAGGTGATCTGGTATCACGCAGAGAGAAGGAAGGGAGGAAAGAGGTAGTTCTTCCTTGCTTTGCTTTTTAAGACTTCTTGCTCAACTAGAGCACAGACTTAATGTGAGGATATCTGACCTTTTAATATCAGACAAATTATTATCTGTCACCTGAGCCCTCATTTGTATTGTGTAGGGTTCTGGGTCTCCTTAAGGCTGCTTCCAGTTCTATCATTTTGTTCCGCAGTCATCTTGCACCCAGGCCTTTTTTGGTAAGAGCCGGTCTTACTTTTGTAAATCATATGTAGCCTAGATGTCTGTTGGGGTCACCCTGTCTTTTGAAATTCAAATAAAATTGCCACAACTAAATGTTTTTATTATGAAATGAGAGTAACTGAAAAGAGGCTGAGCATTTAACTTAAGCAACTTAAGAAAACAAAGAACAAAATAAATCAAAGAAAGTAACAGGAGGGTGAACTGTTTACTCAGAAATGAGTGCAGTGGAAAAGCAGTCTACCTTTCTGTCGCCTGTCAGTGTCAATACAAGTGAACTAGGTAAAATCAGAAATGAATGAATTAGAAAATAAAAATATAGCAGGAGTTGGTAAGTAAAACCAAAAGCTGTTCCTCAAGATATATAAATGCTATAGAGAGAAGTCTGGCACGACTCACCAAGAAAAAGAAAAGAAAAAACAATTCAGATTTAGGCATGATACTCACAAATATGGAAGAGATAAAGGAATTACAAGAAAAATTAATGGTACCTGGTACTCGGGCAGCATGTGCATTTTTGGTAGATTTCAGTGATTATTAACAAAACACGGGCACACTTTATCATTGTAAAATCAATGAACAAACTTAATCTTTAACTACAATTTGTAACAAGGACAATGATCTAGCTCTCCAGATAACATAAAGTTGCCCAAGGCTGAAGAAAGGTTTTGAAAGGTTTGCACACAGGGTCACCCCTGATACTTGCTCAACATATAAGCTAAATATATAGGAAACAACCTTCCTTTGAATGTTAACGGCACATTTGCCTCAGATGGGATGACAGGTTTGTGCAGCTGCTGTTTGAGAGCCCTGCCTGTCAGGGCAAGACTCATAGTTGAAACATCTAATTCCTACCTTAGGCTCTTCTATTTGCTTCTTCTAACTTGTTGAGCTTTTGCAGCTGGTACTTCTATTTGATCTGTGGGTGGCACTCTGACTTTCTCATTTGCAGTCTTCAGTTTTCTGTCTGTCTTCATTTGCAGAGTTCCGTTTTACTGATCCAGGCAGGTGGCAAAAAGGTTAAGACCATTTATAAGGATTAGATGCATTCTGGAGCAGTTATTTATGGGACATATCAGATATTAAAACATTTTGGAAAACTCCTGTCATTAAGATGCAGCAAAATAATGGTAGCTAATGTTTATTGAAACTTCCTATGTTGCAAGGGATGTTTAAACACCTGGTATGTACTAACTCATTTAATCCTCACAAAGCCCTATGAAGTACAGATGCTAGTATTATCCCCATTTAATAGCCGAGGTAACCAAGGCACATAGAAGTTAAATAACTTTCCTGAGTTTACACAGCATAATCAGGATTTGAAATCAGGCAGGTTGGTACAAAGGATTGTACTCTTAACTATTACATTATTGCCATGTAATTTTGAAAGAATGATAAATCATAATTATAGGAAAATATTGTTTACATTTTGGAGTGGTAAATAGTCTAATCAATCTCAGAAATTAAAAACTTGAGCACAGCAAAAGTCACCATAAACAAAATTAAAAGACAAATAACAGACATAGAGATATTTTTGTAAAATATATATAAATTATTGATATCTTTAATATATAAATAATTTTCCTAAATCAATATGAAAACAATAAATAATTCAATAGAGAAAAATGGGCAGAGGATATAAATATACATTTCAGAGAAGAAATAGAAGTGACCAGTAAATATGTGAAAAGATGTTGAATCTCACTAATTAATTAGCACGATATCACTTTTCAGCTGACAAAAACTAAAGAGATTTATAATACCTAGTGTGGTGAGAGTATAAGCAAATAGGTGCTGTCATTCATCACTGGCAGACTTCTCTGGAATGTAATTTGATAATACCTGCTACAATAAAAAATACATCTCTTCAGAAACCTTGCAAAGTCTCTTCCTGTCATTTATTCCACAGGAATACTTAACTGCTCATGCACAATTGCATTAAAGTGTTACATTGTTTTGTACAAGTACAGCACTTGCAATAGCAAAAAAGTCAATTTACATCAACATGGACTAAAATTAATTGTGATACTTCCATATGATGGAATACTATGCTGTTATTAAAGGATGAGGTTAACCTATCTGAAAATATGCCATGGCACATTGATTGGTTAAAATAAAACAGAACAAAAACATGTTGCAAAACAGTATGTCAAGCATGACTATTTCTGGTGTAAAGAAAAATGATATGCAAAATATATGTAAACATGTCATTAAAACATGCTAATATATGCAAAATATTGGTTCTAAAAATCATTCCATATTGAATGGGAAACATAGCATTTATACCTATTTTTCTGGGAATTTGGGGAAGCTTATGCTTAATATAAGCTCTAATTTCTAGCTTCCACTGAATGAACAGCCTTTTAGTGTTTTGTTCTCTCTTGACCCCTTTCCCTTGATTTTCCAAAAAACCTGCTCACACCAGGCTATTGTGTATACAGGATTTTTACTGAGAATTTGGTGGTAACATTAGGGAATTACATTGTAGCAGAGTACACTAGGTGACTTAATATTAGTCATCTTTATTCTTAAAACTTCTTTAGCCAAATCTGTACCCCCATCCTCTCCCCCAAATAGTCATTGGTGGCCCTAACTTGTCACCATATTGCTAGCCCTGCCACGCCACGCCCCCCCCCCGCCCTTCTTCAGCTTTCTGTTTTCTTTTGTGCCAGCCCCAAACCTCCGACTTTCTGTTCATGTCTTCTGGATAGTAATTTGATGATATTGTTGTCACCCCTCTTCTAAAAGCATTTTTGTCAGTAGCTTATCTCATAAATTAATATATCAGGGACTTCCCTGGTGGCGCAGTGGTTAAGAATCCTCCTGCTAATGCAGGGGACACGGGTTCGATCCCTGGTCTGGAAAGATCCCACATGCCACAGAGCAACTCAGCTCGTGTGCCACAACTACTGAGCCTGCATGCCATAACTACTGAAGCCCACGTGCCTAGAGCCCATGCTCTGCAACAAGAGAAGCCACCACAATGAGAAGCTGGAGCACTGCAACGAAGAGTAGCCCCTGCTCGCCACAACTAGAGAAAGCCCGCATGCAGCAACGAAGACCCAACACAGCCAAAAATAAATTAATTAATTAAAAAAGAAATTAATGTATCAATTAGGATTAGGTTAGGTTGTGTGTGACAGAAAACTCAAAAACAATAGTGGGATGTGCAAGATAGGAGTCTATTTCTCTCTTTTGTGAAGATGGAACCCAGAGGTAGGCACTCCAGGGCTGGTGTGGCAGTAACAGGCTCATCAGGGACCCAGCCTTCTCGTTCTTCCAAACTCAGCTCACGGCTTTCATTGATTTCGTGGTCCAGGTGGGCTGCTCAAACTTAAGCATCTAAGAAGGAAAGGACAAAAAGAGCACCCCTCTTCCTATATGTCCTAGCCTTCGTTTCAGCTGGAGGTTGCCCACACCTCAGTAATCAGAACAAAGCCACATAACTACGTGCAGCTGAAAGGAAGGCTAGGACAGGTTGCCTTTATCTTGGGCTGTAGTGTGCTCAATTGAAAATTATTTTCTATTATTGAAGAGGGGGATTGAGGGGAATAACCAGCAGTCTCTGCCACATCTGCTAGTGTTTCCCTTGCACAAAAGGAAAGGCTTTTCAGGTACGAAAGAGTGTTCACTGTGGCTGGAACAGAACATGTAGTAAGGCATGGGACTAGAAAAGTAGGCAGGGGACATGTGAGGAAGGGCTTTGAAAGTCAAGTTGGGAAGTTTGAGTTTGGCAATAGGACGCCAAACATATTCTTATACTTAATATAAATTCTTCCAGGGATTTATACTGCCATACCTCATTTTATTGCACTTCATTTTATTGTGCTTCCCAGATACTGCATTTTTTTTACAAATTGAAGGTTTGTGGCAACCCCGCATCAAGCTAGCCTATCGGCGTCTTCATTGCTTCCTTCGTGTGTCTGTGTCACATTTTGGTAATTCTAGCAATATTTCAAACTTTTCATTATTATTATATTTGTTACGGTGATCTGTGATCTTTGATGTTACTACTGTGACTTGATGAAGGCTTGGATGATGGTTAGTATTTTTTTAGCGAAAAAGTATTTTTAAATTAAGCTATGTACATTGGTTTTTTAGACATAGGCTGCTGCACACTTAATAGACTACAGTATAGTGTAACTGCACTGGGAAACCAACAAATGTGTGTGACTAGCTTTATTGCGACATTCACTTTATTTTGGGGGTCTGGAACCAAACCTGCAATATCTCCAAGGTATTCCTGTTTGTATGAGTTACTTCACTATATATATATATATATATTTTTTTTTTTTTTTTTTTTTTTTTTTTCTGTACGCGGGCCTCTCACTGTTGTGGCCTCTCCCGTTGTGGAGCAGAGGCTCCGGACGCGCAGGCCCAGCGGCCATGGCTCACGGGCCTAGTCGCTCACGCGGCATATGGGATCTTCCCGGACCGGGGCATGAACCCGCGTCCCCTGCATCTGCAGGTGGACTCTCAACCACTGCGCCACCAGGGAAGCCCCATTTTATATTTTTTAATGTAAAGGTTATAACATATGAGTCCCAGTATTTAGAAAACAGGGGAATGGATAAAAACAATCTATGGGCAATTGTATCCCCCTAAGACAATTCCTGTTAGTGGTTTGGGTTTGTTTCTTCACAGTCTTTGAAAACATTGTTGTAATCATAGTGCATGTACAATCCCAAGTCCTGTTTTTCTTTTTTCTTTTTCTTACCCACATAATCTTACATCATGTGGCCACATGATCTTCCTACATATTATTTTTAAATAACTGTATAATATCACAGTAAAATAATCTACCTAACCATTTCTTTTTATTTTCAGCTTTATTGAGACATATATGACAAATAATATTGTGTATACTTAACCATTTCTTTATGACATTCTACACTGTTAGCCATTTAGGTTGGGTATTGGCTAATTTTTTTTTTTTTGGCTAAATTTTTTCAATTTCAATTTAAAAAAATTTTTTTTGGCTGTGTTGGGTCTTCATTGCTGTGCACAGGCTTTCTCTAGTTGCAGCGAGCGGGGGCTACTCTTCGTTGCAGTGCGTGGGCTTCTCATTGCGGTGGCTTCTCTTGTTGAGGAGCATGGGCTCTAGGCGTGCAGGCTTCAGTAGTTGTGGCACGTGGACTCAGTAGTTGTGGCTCATGGGCTCTAGAGCACAGACTTAGTAGTTGTGGTGCACAGGCTTAGTTGCTCCGTGGCATGTGGGATCTTCCTGGACCAGGGCTCGAACCCGTGTCCCCTGTATTGGCAGGTGGATTCTTAACCACTGTGCCACCAGGGACGCCCCAATTTCAAATTTTTTTGTTTCAATTTTTTTCAATTTCAAATTTTTGTTATATGTTACTACATCGTTAGAAGACATTCAGTTGCAAGTATTAGAATAACGAACTGTGGCTTAGATAATACCTGCATTTTATTATCTCACATAGTAAAAATTAAGAGGTGGAGAGTGGGTCAACAGTGTTCTGGCTCTGTGCCTCTGCAGGTTTCTGGGCTTTCCCGTGTGTCCTGAGATGACCGCTTTAGTCATCAGAACATCACATTCTCATATGACAACAGTCAAAGCATGAAAGGAAGGCAGGTGTTTTTTGACGTCTCTCACTGATCTACCCGGTGAAGAATACCTTTCCCAGGAACACCCAAGAAGACTTTCCTGAATATTTCATTGAGTGGAACTGGGTCACATGGCTACCCATAGCTGCAAGGGAAGCTGGGGAGCCGGGAACCAGAAGAGTCTCTTTCACTACCTTAGACTGGACATCATGATTCATTCCCTGATTTGGGACACTTTGCCCATCACCAGACAGAGATTCTTTTTAGCAAGGAAGAAGAAATGACTTTGGGGAAGGTAGACATTCAAGTTAACAGTTAAACATTGGGACTTACTGCAGACACAAAGAAAACCACATAAATGGTTTTTCAGGTTAAGTTCTCAAAAACCTGCCCTATATTGCTACATGGGCTAGAAGAGAGAACCAGATCTTCAGAATATGGCACTGTGATTTCACATTACTTTTTAAAAAATTGAAACCACACATACCTTTTTTTAAAATAAAAAGTTCCCAGCAAACCAAAAAACTGAAGCGAAACCACATGCATTAGAGAATCACTGACGAGAATAAACTGTATGTTTAGAGCACTTTATTAAGAATAGCTGGTAATGTTTGTTTGACTGATTATAGAGTTAATCCTTACTGATAGCTAAACATTTGCAGAATACAAAAACTCAGAGAAAAATAAATGAAAAATCATCTCCAATTTCACCATTCAGAGATAATCACCATTACTGTTTGATATAATTACTTTTAGTCTTTCAGACATGAATAATTTTTTTCATATAAAATTAGGATTTTATTGTACAGATCCTTTATTTTTGTATCTTATTCTTTATACTAATAAATCTATGACCATTTAAAAATAACGGATTTTCTGCATTTTTTGCATGTCTCTCTTCAGTGTGTATCTCTTATCATGTTTTAATGAATCAGTTGGGAAAAGTAATTTGTTTTCTGCAGGGAAAATGCTATAGAGGTAAATTGATCTAGAGAGTTCTCTTACTAACTGGCTGTGTGGCCTTATATAAGTTGCTTAACCTTTTTTTTTTTTTTTTTTTTTTTTTTTTGCGGTATGCGGGCCTCTCACTGTTGCGGCCTCTCCCATTGCAGAGCACAGGCTCCGGACGCGCAGGCTCAGCGGCCATGGCTCACGGGCCAGCTGTTCCGCGGCATGTGGGATCCTCCCGGACCGGGGCACGAACCCGTGTCCCCTGCATCGGCAGGCAGACTCTCAACCACTGCGCCACCAGGGAAGCCCTGCTTAACCTTTTTAAGTTTCAGTTTTCTCATTTATAAAATGAGGTTGCTGAGAATAATAATAATACTTGTTTTGCTATTTCACAGTGATCTTGTGAGGACCAAATACACGAATATGCATAAAAGTACTTTGTAAGTTGTAAATTGAATCTGAAACATAAAAATTCAAAGTTAGAAGAAAACTTAGTATTTTAATATGTTTCTTCCAAAGCATTAAAAAAAAACTCATTATTTTATATTTAGAAGATTAAAAGGCAGGAATTATAGAGAGCAAAACAATCTTACTTTATGTTTTGAATAATAAATATACCATAGAGATAGCTTTGTTCAAAATTATTTTAAAAAAACCATTTTGTTTCTGATAAATATTTAAGAACTTAAATTTCTTTTTTGGAAAAAATGTTTTAATAGAAATTTTGCCTTTTAAAAGGTTTATATGGTTTAAAAAAAGTAAAGGGTAACCAATATTTTATCATTGGACATTGAAATTGTTTTCATTTGTCTCTACATTAAATAAAACTGCACTGAACATCCTTGGAAATAAATCTATGTATGGGTGTCTTATTAGTTTGTGAAGATAAATTACTTGAAGGAGATTGGCTGACCACAGAATTCACCACAATTAAGGGATGTTTTTGTGAGACAATTTATAATTTACATTTATACTCATATATGTGTATCTATGTACTACTATACACTACTCATGTGAATTTAAATGGTATGAAGGTATATAGGTTTATGTATATGTGTATGTATTTTAGACACATATACACATAGCTATTTTTATACATATACATATTATATGTATATTGTATCTATAAACATGGTGGAATTTAAATTCACATGAGTAGTGTATAACAATCCTCATTTCTTCATACTATCCCCATCCTGATTATTAACTTTTTACTTACCTTTAATAACTGATGATATTATAAAAAAAAGTAAAGGTAATAGACATTTGTTTATGACTAACCTTGAAGTTTTATGTATCATTTTAAATGTCATTTAAACAGAAAGATTAAATGTCATTTAAACAGAAAGATTAAAAGAAAATTAAGGAAAATTTACAAAAACACTCCCTTTTCTCCTAAATGATTAAAAAATGCGCAACTATAATAATTTAGGTAATAGTAATCATAAGAAAACAGCAGATTTAATTTGAAACCAAATCTTGCAATCGTTGACTGCCCTTGGCACAAACATGTTTACCTCTAATGAGCACCAAGCATTTCCCACTACCTCTTTTTTTTGAGCTGACACTGAATAAATTTCCCAGAAACCTCACTTTTATTTCTGAGTACTCCTTTCTTTATCTTTCCCAGAAGATAAAGCTACTAGATAGACTAGGATCTTTCCCAGCTATGATTTCCATTTTAAGGGAAATTTAAGATTGGACTTCTAAGAGGTTTAATGCAAAAGCCGCTGGAATCTCTTGTTTTTGAAGTCTGTGTGGAAGTGGAATTTGCATCTGGTTGGAATCATCTAAATGTGACCCAGTATAGGCTGAGCGATGAGGAAGATGACTTTGCAACGTTCAGCTATGGTTCAGTGATTCTATTCTGAGAATCAACTGCTATAAAATCACTGGTTATTACGCAAAACATATTGAGACTGAAGCAGTAACAAGGGTTTATGGAGGAAACAGGTAGACTTACTCAATGCAGTTTAAAAAAACCCTATAATTTTCTATCTGGCTTACATAGGTGTTAATATAAAAAATTTGGGAAATACAGAAAAGGAAAATGTAAAAATTACTGGTGTCCTGTCCCCTAGAGATTACCTCTATTAACATTTGCATATGTGTACATAATAACAAGTTGAATTCAAATTCAAGTTTTGTCTTGCTTTTTTTTACTTAACGGTATATTGTGTGCACATTTCCATGTCATTAAGTATTTTTTGATTTATAGTGAGTTGAAATTGCCTGCCTCTTAGGAATGAGTCACCATCAGCAGAGATGAAATCAGTGCCTTCTAGAAGGAAGTAGTTGCCTCTACTGCCTACACCTGCCTCTCTTTCATTGCACCCATAACTATTTTTCTAATAAGCAATGCCAACTGGTGTCAAGTCTCAGCTGGATGACGTGATGTTTTGTTTTATTTTGATCTATGGGCTGAAGTGCAATTTATAAATACCCTAAGTACAAAATTTCGCACAAATGTTTCAAGCTAGTTCTCTCCATGAAGGTTGCATCAGTAATAAAGTGAATGGAATTCATGATTTTACTTAGCAGACTCAACATTTATCATTTAAGCAAGTGGGTATTTCCAACATAGGAAGTTAACTGGTAAGGAAGAAGGGCTATGCTCCTCTGAGTCTGGCTTCCCAAAGCTCAGGCCACATTATTCCAGGTTTGTCAACAGGTGGAATATAAATTTTCTATTGAAGTAAACACCGGCTTAAGAAGCATGCTACTTTCTGGTAAGCTTAAAGAGATACTGAACTGATTTTCTTAACCATTTTTAATATTGTAAACAGAACCTTAAAAAACAAATGAACAAAAAACAACTACAGGGGCTTCCCTGGTGGCGCAGTGGTTGAGAGTCCCTGCCGATGCAGGGGACACCGGTTCGTGCCCCGGATCCAGGAAGATCCCACATGCCGCGGAGCGGCTGGGCCTGCGCGTCCGGAGCCTGTGCTCCGCAATGGGAGAGGCCACAGCAGTGAGAGGCCCGCGTACTGCAAAAAAAAAAAAAAAAAAAAAAACTACATTCAGCCAAGGACAAAAATGTACACAGATTCCTGGCATTTGTGCAAAAAATTTTAAAAACTGCTATGTGAAAGTAAAACACCACTGGTCATCTTATTTTCGACTCAGAACATACCCTGACTTCCTTGTGTTGGTTATATATTCCTATAAGATGTATTTTATTCATTTAAGAGAGCTACCTGTTCAGATTACGAACTGACAAGTAATATAAATTCTAGTTTCATGTGATTTTCAGAAGATAGTGCCTCGTCTCTTCCATAAATCAGTATATATCTGTAATAGCTTCCAGAACTTTATTCAGGAAAGCATATGAAAGCCATTTTTACACATGTCCTTCACATTGTCAGCACAGCTATTCAGTAGTGGGTGAAATTCCTTTTCTTTTCTTTTTTTTGTTGTTGTTGTTTGTTTTTTTATTTATTTTTGGCTGTGTTGGGTCATCGTTGCTGTGCGCAGGCTTTCTCTAGTTGCGGTGAGCAGGGGCTACTCTTTATTGCAGTGTACGGGCTTCTCATTGCAGTGGCTTCTCTTGTTGTGGAGCACAGGCTCTAGGTGCACGGGCTTCAGTAGTTGTGGCACATGGGCTCAGTAGTTGTGGCTCGCGGGCTCTAGAGTGCAGGCTCAGTAGTTGTGGTGCACGGGCTTAGTTGCTCCGTGGCATGTGGGATCTTCCCAGACCAGGACTCGAACCCATGTCCCCTGCATTGGCAGGCAGATTCTTAACCACTGCGCCACCAGGGAAGTCCTGAAATTCCTCTTGCTTATTGGTATAGTGGCAATAGATAACAAAAAGTGCATCTAAAAACAAAATGTCTGAATTCCCTGGTGGTCCAGTGGTTAGGATTCCACACTTCCACTGCAGGGGGCACAGGTTCAATCCCTGGTCAGGGAACTAAGATCCCGCATGCCACGCAGTGTGGCAAAAACAAAAACAAACAAACAAAAAAACCCATAAAAAACAAAACCCAAAAATGTCTAAAATTCATGCCTATACACTGAGTCATCTTAGGAAAAAAAGACAAAAAAGGGGTAAAGAACTATTCTTAAAAAGTGCAAAGAAAAAAACAAGGTATTTTTTGGATGAAAATACTGACAACTTTTGAAGTTTAAAATCAATCTTCAGGGCTACCCTGGTGGCGCAGTGGGTAAGAATCTGCCTGCCAATGCAGGGGACACAGGTTTGATCCCTGGTCCAGGAAGATCCCACATGCTGCAGAGCAGCTAAGCCTGTGTGCCACAACTACTGAGCCTGTGCTCTAGAGCCCGTGAGCCACAACTACTGAAGCCCGCGCACCTAGAGCCCATACTCTGCAACGAGAAAAGCCACCATAATGAGAAGCCCGCGCACTGCAACGAAGAGTAGCCCCTGCTTGCCGCAACTAGAGGAAGCCCACACACAGCAGCGAAGACCCAATGCAGCCAAAAAATAAAACAAAAAACAAAACAAAAATAAACCTGTTGAGACAATCAACATATGACTTAGAATCCTATGCATGATCTGTAAGCTTGTATGACTTTATTCAACCAGAATTTGGCACTGGCAAAGCTTCTCAAGTCCTGAAATATAACAGTTGTTATTTAAAGTGGGGGTAGGGATGGAGAGAAAAAACTCCAGAAGGCAAAAGTCCAAAATAGGAGTAGCTATTAATAGACACCATGTATTGAGTGTCTACTATATTCCAAGGACTATGCAGCCGTTTTACAAAACCCTTCCCAGGTAGATGTCATTATACCTATTTCCCGGATGGGAAGATCAAGGCCTCATCCTTGCTAGTAAGTGGAGCTGGGGTTTGAATCTTGCTTTGTCCAAATCCAAATTTATAATTCTCCAAAATTTCAGATTGTCTTTGGGTACAAGCTTCAACCCGTTCCCTCCAGAACTGTGCTGGAGATCTGTTATTTTGTAAAGATGGCAAGTTAGCACTCACTGGGCCCTGCCTTTTAACTGAACCGTCTGCAACTCCCACTCTGAGCAGGTGTGCTGAGCTGCAGTTACCCTGTGATGTTTGTGCCCAAAGCGGAGATCCTTATCAAGGCAACGAGTAAAATATGAATGCAAGAAGAAGCAGTGATGGTTTTCTTCTTTTTTAAACAAATCAGAATTTCTACATCAGAGAGGATCTTGTACGCAGTGTTGGAGTCCCCTGGAAGTTCATGCACTTGACCCAAAGATGCTACTCTTATTCACATTACATTTCAAACTCCTCACCTGGATTTGCTCTCAGAGCCTGAGGCACAGTCTTTCAAGTTTCTTCAGCGATAGCCAGTCTTTGTCCTTTTGGGGTGGATTTGATTTTGGGAGACAGCCCTTTGGAGCTACCTCCAGTGAATGAGGTAGGTGACCAAGCCAGATTATATTTTGAGTCAAAAACAAGTTGTGAATAGAATGCAGCACTACTAGTTTTCCTTTTGTAGTGTATTAAGCTGTCTCGGAAGGTTCTAAAAAGGTTCTGAAAGTGCTTTGCCTGATGTCTGCAGGGTTGGAAAAGTACATTAATTAACCAGGGACTGCTTTGAAGGGTAATGGGCGTTTGACAACATTAGCTCTGCTCTGACACTTAAAAAAGTTACACCACAGCTTGAATGATTATGTTGGGTGCTATCATCTTTTGCAACAAGACCCTGCATTATTATGAATTATGGCTCTGCAATAAAAAGAACAAGGATATAAATGTTTGCTCGATAAACACAGTTATACAGAGCAAACAAACCAGGATTAAAAAGGCAGATGAGAATCCTGAGAACCTGGCATTCACTGAAACAAAAAGCAATACATTATGTTACATTAAAACAGTTAAAGAGAAAATAGATGATGAGAATCACAGCCAGGGAAATGATGTTTTTATAGGTATGGCTATAAGAGGGAAGCTAGAAGATGTTTGAAATGATACTCTGAACTGGTTAGGGAGGCTGTTGTTTCTAATGACTTAAAATGCATAAGGAGGAAATCATTCATGTGATTTCTAGCCTGTGGCATTTCTAGGATATTTTAACATTTAGAATTTTAAAGTGTTTTATATGAGTGTATTTTTACACTGAAAGTGATACTTCAGAGTTAAGCTCTTTCTCTTATGAAGAGCTAATATTTTACACTCGCCATCATAAAATCTCTCAATCAGAAGGAATGCGTGTTTCGGTTTAATACAGTTACCACTTAGTGGGGAGCTGAGTAAAAATAATTACCGTCTGACTAATGCCCTAGGTTTGAAACTCAAAACATTCAGACAGAGTTTTAGTACATATTTCCCATCTTCAGAACCCACTGAAATATTTTATTTTATTAGGTGGCATATTGTGAATGAGGGTCTGGGCAAACGTGAAAAGCTACTTACGAAATCGAAATCATTTCACTTAATACTCTAACAGTAAGAAGAAGGGGGAGGCATCTTACTAACCCAGGGTAAAAATAATTTAGTAAATGATTGATATCACAGGTTTTCCAAGGTTTACTATCCATTACAATTACCCTTGTCATTAAGAGTTCTCTGTGGTATAGATGGCAGAGACCTTTGCAACGGGCAAGAATACCACTTACGTGTGAGTTCAGAGTACACAGACAGTCGTTATATTATTTCAAAACCCTCGCTAGAAGAGGCCCTCGTTCTTAGGAGACTGTTAAAGAGGAAATAAGCTGTTGGTCTGCTGTATCAGAGGACATCCCAAATGAAGGTGTTTTTGAGAAAGCAAGTCTTGACCTTTAGTGGGTTGTGGTGCTGGAGAACCTCCGAGGAGGGGTGCTCAGGAGAGACAAAATGGACCTGTGGCTAAGGCTAGGCTGCCTCTCTGTTCCCAAAGCAGCCCAGCTCTCCCCCTTGGGAACCAGCAGAGTGAACAGCCACAACGGATGGACGGGGTGAATCTTTGTTCTTTGGGGGCCATGTGGTTTCATGCAAATTGTTTAGCCAGCTGAGGTGTCCTTGGCTGTAAAATATATAGTTAAGAATGATTACCACATAAGGCTGTTGTGAGGGTCAGATGAGAGAATCAATCTATGGATCAGCAAATGGTTCTTTCGTAGCTGACTAGTTAGTGCCTGAGATGCACGAGTGAGCAAGGCCAGGCCCTGGGCCTCAAGGGCCTCTGAGCGGGACATGACAGGGCTGTTTGGTGAGTGCCTGGCAGGGTTAAGAGGAGGTGCTGTGGGAGCTCATGGGAGGGCACTAGCCCGGCTCACAGTGGGTTGTGAGATTGTTACGGAAGACTTCCTCAATATGGCTTATAACAAGGGGCCGGATTCTACAGGGACCTCCACACCCATCGTTTCCTTCCTTCCCACCACTGAATCCCCAGGATTTCCCCTCACTTCTGTCCCAAGGCTGGACTATATAGCATCAGAACTGAAACACCCAGAGGTTTGCATATGTGTGTGTGTGTGTGTGTGTGTGTGTGTGTGTGTGAGCGTGTAGTGTGTACATGTATTTTAGGTTATTTTCTACATCTCCGTCCCCACTACCCTTGTCTGTTAAAAGGCAGCACAAAGCCTGACTCCACCTACATCTAAAACTACAGTTACATACACAGACAGAGCGGGTCCATCACAAGAGGCAAGGGTGTTAGCTGGGAGCCAAGAGGGAAAGGGGCATCTTGCAGCCAGACAGCCATGCCCTTCCCAGCACCTTGCAGGGCATGGTGGGAGTGCTTGGGCCTGCGGACACACCCCATCTACCCTGCCCTGGAGTATGTGTGCCGTTTGTGGAGAAAATGCACAAGGCCCGAGGCCCTGAACTTACAAACTGTGCTTGTAGTGCTTTTTCTTTGTTTCCCAAAGGGCAGAGTCTCGCCTTCTCCTGGAGGTGGAGGGGGGCTGCCCCCGTGGGCAGCTGTCTGTCCTTGCCCGGTGCCTCTGCTTTCTCAAGGGACACCGGGGCACTGACAAAACCACTGAATCTCTTGCTGGAGCTACATCCATTTTCACCTCTTTGCTGCCTCAAAGCTTTTGGAAGCTTGGATGAGAAAACGATTTTATCCTGAACTTTCAGAAGCATTTCTGAAGTCTATTTTCATCTCTCCACTAAACTGGCATATCAAAGCAGGATATGGGGCAGCACACACTGTACTAATCCCTCCACACACCCTCCCCTACGTGCACCCTGGGATTGCTTTCAGTCAACTCTTTCATGAGATGAAATCAACCTACATTGAGGAAAAATGTAAGGAACCATCTCAAAAGACGTGCCGCTGGCAGTGTTTAGTCTCAGGATGATGTTTCACTTCAGTTGTGATGTCCTCCTATTAGAATCCAGGAGCCAAGTTTCTCTTTAGTCTCAGCACCGGGGAGCCAGGAAGCCCTCACCATCCTGAGCAGTGTGCTCATGGTTATTCAGTGGGCGCTCAGTTTTCTATGTGGTAGTGTTTGCTTCTTCACACCAGTTGCTTAAACGCTTAGAACATGGCATTTTCATTTTCTCTATCAACCTCACCCCTGGTTTTAGCTTAATTTTTGTCTTCATTTCTTTTGGTCTCATCTTTCCATTTCTTGTTTTTAATTTGCTTTATTTTGCTAAGGTGTATGTGTTTTTATAAGCTGCCCTAAATCTTTCTTGACGACCCAACCTAGAGGTAAATAAATAAAGTATCCACGAGCCATATGTTCTGCTTACCTAATAACATTATGATGGTGATCTGACTTTCCCGGGAGAATTTTCTAAAAGGAGATATGTGCATATCAGAGGGCTCAATGTTCTCACCTGCCAGATTGAGTTCTTCCAGCACATTAACAAATTGATGCCTGAGCTCATGTAAGAGTCTCTTATGGCCTTAGTAGTTGGGTGGCCATCTCTGAGAATACTCATTTTCCACCACTTATTCCTGCCATCATCACACACCAGACACATCAATCCTCTTTCACTTCCTTGAACACGCCAAGCTCTTTCCCAACTTAGGGTCTTTGCACATACTAGTGCCTCTGCTTGGAATGTCTTTCCTTCTACTCCCCTTAGGTTCCTCTTTTTCATCATTAGAGCGGTGGCGTCACATTGGAATGATGGTGGGGGGGGAGTTAATATTGATGCCCAGGTCCCAACCCAGACAAATTAAACTGGAATCTCTGGGGGTCGGGCCTAGGTACTGTTTTTTTGTTTTTTGGGTTTTTTTGGCCGCACTGTACTGCATGCGGGATTTTAGTTCCCCATGTGGAATTGTATTCCCGGACCAGGGATGAAACCCGTGCCCTCTGCAGTGGGAGTGCAGAGTCCTAACAACTGGACCACCAGGGAATTCCCTAGGTACTGGTATTTTTAAAAAGCTTCTCAACCAGGGCTTAGAGTCACAGCTTCAGGTCTCACCTTAAATGTCAGCTACACGAAGAGGCCCTCTTTGACCACCCCTGGGATGTAGATATTGTCTTGCTCTCTAGTTTAGCTTCTTCTCTGATTCCTTTGCAATAGTTATTACAAATTGTAGTTATTGCATTTGTATGAATGTTTTTTTTTTTTGTCTCCTCCAACCAGAACATAGGTCCTGTGAGCACAGGGAATATATGTCTCAGCCTTTGTGTTTCTCTTCAGTTCACAGTATCAGGCACATAACAGGATACTGAGGCTGCAATGCTGAGGGAGTGAGGGTGGCCCTCAGATGATGCATGCAGGTCTGAGCAGCCTCCTGGAAGCCAGTCAAGGGTCCCTGGAATATTATGAGAGAATCCATGTCAACATTCAATGGCTATCTTAACTGGCCAAAAGGTTGTACACGCACTTTCATTTCACCTGACTCTAGTGTCCCAGGATTTTGTGAGTGAGATTTTTTTTTTTTTTTGGCCCCTGCGCAGCATGTGGGATCTTAGTTCCCTGACCAGGGATGGAACCCGTGCCCCCCCCCGCGCCCCCGCAGTGGAAGTGCGGAGTCCTAATCGCTGGACCACCAGGGAAGTCCCTTGAGTGAGATTTGTTAATAGATCCTGGCTCACAGCATCTCCTTTATGTCCATGTCTTTCCCCTTCACTTGATTTTGACTCTCATGAGTGAGAGATTCCATCTTGTTCATCTTTAAGTGCCCTCCTCCACCCCAGCACTGGACCTTGCACAAAATAGTGGCTCTATAAATGCTTGTTGACTTGAATGGAGTTGATCTTATCCTTATGGCATGTAGGTATTTTGACCGAGATTTCACCCTGGGAGGTAGCATTTACGATTACTTAGGGATTTGAGGCAAGGGGGATTGTGACCACATCATGAAAGTTAAACGTACCGGTGTAGGCAACTCAGCCATAATCTAAATATGTGCAAATGGTCTCTACACCTGGATTGCACTGACGGAGGCAGTGTGTTTGGAGGCAAATAATGAAACTCTGAGGAGTCTGAAAACAACTCATAGTCACGTATCTCACAACACAGGTGCTGGTCCATCAAAGGGTAAATGCGTGGCGGAGCTGCTTGAGCGCTAGGGCTGAGTCTGTCTTTTCCAAATTGTTACTTCATAGTTATTAATAAAACAAAGTGAACCGCCCACTTACCATTTCCCCTCCATAGTCAGTATGTTCACCAAGCTGACGTGAAGATCTAAGGTCCTTTTTCCTAAGCTTAAATTAACCAAGACCAATCTGGGGAGTGGCCTTTTTTTTTTTCTTGGTTTATTTCACTTCCTTAATGAATCATCTTGGTTTTTCACTCTTCCTTTCCACAGTTTTTCATAGGTGATTGGCTGGTGAGAAATGGGGGAAAAGGGAGAGGGAAATGGTCCCTAGAGAGCTGATAAATTCAACACAAATTCAGCCATGCAGCAAAGGCCTTATTCTGTCTCTTATCTGGGGAAGTTTTCATAGTGTCATGGAGGGAAATGCACGTGCACACACATATACACACATCAAATGAAACCCTCTCTTCGGAGAAGCCAGCTACAGGAAATTGACTTATGCACAGGAACTTGCTAATCTCTTTTGTCATATTTGGATTGTTTCTGCTGCCTCAGTCACCACGCACACTAAACCCAACCATCTTGGGTTGGATTCTACACCAGCCCAACTCTCAAAATTTTAGCTCTTCCAGTGTGAAACAGTTATATTCTTGGGGAGGAAGAAAAGATTGATCCTAGAAGGAAATCATAGCAGTGAAAGGGCTTGGGCGGCTTTTGTTTTTACTTACCTGCGCCGAACACATTTGACTTGTGGAGTCAGTCATTTTGGTGTCAAGAAATTTCTTCGTCATTCTACAACAGGTAAGAGTTTTACTTCTTTAAAAATATTTCTTCAGTGTTAAAAGAAATCTCTCTGACTTTCTTTAGCTTTTACAATAGGCTCAACATAGTGATTTCCCTGTTCTACCTGTTGTGAAGTATGGAACCACATTACGTGGGCAAGGGGAATTGCTCTGATATCCAACTACCCCCGACCCCTGCCCAAGTCTAACAAGGTACATATAGTTTTTGAAACATTAAAAGTTATCATAGTTGGCTTTTTGGTTTTCCAGGTATTCTCCTAGAGAATTCATATGCTTTTGATTGGCAATGACTGAGCTCAAATATTTGGGTAGTTTAAATATCACCCAGTGTTTGATGAAGTAAATCCAAATATCCTCTAAGTTGTGCAAATACGAGTTTTCAAATTTTCTAATTCAAAAAAGAAACAGAGCAAAAATCCAAATGATGTAGATTCATATCTGGAATTCCTAGCTTGTGGGTTTCACCTATTCCCAATGCTAAAGTCCTCTTTTTCTAAAAGTGATATTTGATATATAAGTACATATTTTTAAATTAAATTAAATTTAGTTTTTGAGGTGGTTTGATTTGGAGACATGCTGTGAGGTACCAGTTGGTAGCCTGCGTTGTAACTAAATAAAGTTTGGGAAATCACTGGTTTGGGGTTCTTTATTAAATTAAAGCTGGCATTGAAATATTCAAGTAAACAACAAGTAGTTGATAATCACTTATTGATTCTAAGCTGGTGCCATGAAGGATATAAGAGAAATGTAAAGAATTCTCTATTTTGAAGGATCCAGTAGATGTGGTCAGAACTAAAATTCAGGAAGCAGTGCAAGATGGGAATTAAGGGATGGATGCATGGCCACAGGCTGTAAGAGTTATAAGAGTTCTGAGAACGAGCTTTGTGGGTAAGCTGGAGTAGTCTGAAAGACATGGGCCATGGAAAGATAAGAGATTTTAGTAGATGGAGAAGGAGAAGTTTGATTCACACTGGATGGACTGTGTGGGCAAAGGTACAACAGTGAGACTGACTAGAAGATGACCAGCCCAGCTGAGGAAATTGACCTGAGAAAAGATGAAAGTTTGTTTTACACATTGGCAGGAAATAAGCTTGGAAAATTAAGGTGTAGACAGGTTATGGGGGACCTTGAGAGGCTGCTGAAGAGAAAAGACTACACCATTCCGTGGTTGTCTAGTCTTCTTATGCCTTTGGGCGCCTCTTTCTCAGCTCTGGCAGCTCCAACAGAATTCCACATGAGATCCTTGCCCCTTCATGCCTGGAGCTGTTTCTTGCATCTCCGCATCTGTGATCCTCCACTTGCCCTCCCTCTACTGTTTTCCCCGAGTACATTATTTATGCAGAGAAAGGTTTGTGTGGTTTAAGGTACCTGTAAGACCTCCATTTCTGGTTACTACTTGTTAAGGAGGCCCTTCAATCATCTGGTAATTCAAGTGGCCTTCCTCTTGGGAGGACAAGTTGGTTGACCAGTTACAAGCAAGTCTCCATTCTTCAAAAGTCAGATCCCAAATCCCATGGACTATACGCTACTCCCTTTGCATGTCTGAATGAGATGTTGTGGATATGCTGCTGCCCTTTTCCTAATGATTCCGAGCACTTTTTTTTCCTGGACTCTGAAATATCTGCATCCACATAACAGCAAAAGCACAGTATGGTGAATACAAACCCAGACTTTGAATCCTGGTGCTGTTGCTTCTGATTCATGAGAACCTCGGACATGTTATTCAACTTCTTCAATCCTCATATTAAAAAAAATTCTGTAAAGTAGCTCTAACAATAAATGAAAATATCTACTTCAGAGGGTTGTTGTAGGGATAAAAGAGATAAAAATATGTAAAGCATTTAGCCTAGTGTCTGGAATAAAATAAACTCTCAGTAAATGTAGCTATTATGATTCTTATCAAGGCTGGGGACACTAGAATGAGGACGGCATGGTCCCTGGCTCGAGAGCAAGATCTCTCCAAGGTAACTTTTTAAATGCCAGTATTCCTTTAAAAGGAAAGTGGGGGTGATAAGTAAAGACTGGGAATTAATATTTTTTGAGCACCAAGAATAGACTAAGTACAGGGTTAGATGTTTTATAGCGATAATGAATATGATAAAAGGGAAACAAGATTAGGAACTGATTTTTTTAAGCCTTTCCATAGCAAATTCTCAGACTTAAAGGACAACTCTCTGAGTGACTGCTGTGTTATTTGTGGGCATCTGTGGCTGATGCTCTCTGAATGCACGGGGTGGTATTTAGAGTACTTGGAATTAGAGGCGAGTGGGTGACTCTTCTTCCTTGGCCAGTTTAAATTAAATTATTTATTTGATGATATCTTTTAATTTTAGTGCTAACAAGGCACAGCTAAAAATCCACTTCTATTTAGGAATTGGGACCATTTTGACAATGAGTGCCCAGAGTGCTTGTTTGAGTTCTCGATGCTTGGGTCTGGATGAAAGCCAACATTAAAAAGCATCCTGCTTTCCTGTACCGCTCTCCAGATCAGAGATTCTTTTGAGTTAGTAAGTGCCCTTTAAAACTGCAAATATGGCCGGTATGGTCGTTATGCAGGGGATTCTCAATTATACATGCAGATTACTTTGGTCAAATCATAATACTGTTTTTCTTTCTAGATCCCCACTAATATCCTAAGGGAGGAAATTTTGGGGACTTTGTGTATGGAAACGGGCGGACACAAGTCAGGATGGGATGCCAAAGTGGATCGTGCTGGAAGGCAGCCTGGCAGTATTGAGCGCTGGGCTGGGCAGTGAAGGGGTGGGGCAGTCAGAGGTGGAAAGGGTGAATAGGGGGCCATGGAAGGTGCCAGAATTAAAGCTCCTCCGCTGAGGCTCTTAAGTCATTTGACTCCAACAGCTGCTTGAATGCCCCGAGCAACTTCTTGATGCCTCACATAAGAAGTTGTCATACTGTTCCCGGATTTCGATCATTGTTCAGAGACAGTTTGATTTGTCTGGTTCTGGCCTGGAATCATAGTTCCTCAAGCTGGCTGGACATGAAAACCCTTTGGGAAGTTTTTCAAAAATAGCAATTCTCATGCCTCACACCCCAACCCTGGAGTGGGGTCCAGGAATCTGTGTGATAAAAATACAATTTTTTTTCCCCCAGGTGACTTGGAGACAGTTGTTCTGTGGGTGAACTTTTGGGAGCCATTGATCCAGAGCTCTCCTACCAGGGCCCCCAGCACTGAGATGGTAAGTTGAGTAAGTGTTGAAATGGGGTAAAATGATCTTCCCTTTATTGTGAATAATATCGTCACACAAAAGCATTTTCCTTTGTTTTGAATTTATTTCTTAGGAGAATTTCTGGGAGTGGGATGATTTGGTCAAGGATATGAGCATGTTTAGAGTCTTTGTCAACCATTTTTACATTTTAACATGCAAATGTAGGGCACCACTTAAAAAATTCTGAAGTGTTATAGACATGTAGAGACAGTTCAGTCTCACTCAGGGAAAGCCCAAAGAAAGGAATTTACTTTCACGTGAGAAAGTACCAAATTACTCTCCCATTTCTCTTTTCCAGTAAAACAGAATACTGATGAATTACTTTTGGAATAAAATTTCAAAGCATTACAGAATGCTCAATTTCTTAGATCATAAGTTGAAGTCTTCTTATCACTAAACTTAGTTTCTTGTAAATCTGCAGTCAGCAGTGACCTCTTCCCCATTTCATAGAAAAGAAAACCAACAAAGAGTGGTTAAGTAACATGAATATGGTTTTCATGTCATTTCCCATGAGAACTATGTATAATCATCCATTCAGTCATTGTCTGAGAAAATAAATGATTGAGTAGTTTTTAACAGGTGACCCATGGAAAGACACTAGTAAGATGAATGCATGAAGAGAGCATTATCCCTCTTGGAGGAGGGTGGGCAGAATGAATTGACCCAGATAGACCTCCTGCTCCATCTTTTTGTTTTATTCATTATGCATTATCATAATCTGCTAACCTAAAAGCATGGTTATTGCTTGTGGCACAGAGAGAATCAGGTGAATTTTCAATGGCTCCAATGGAAAAAAAAAAAAAAAAAAGACGTGCTTTTGCAAAATATCAAGTGAGATACACACTGTGGTGTGCGGGAGACTGCACTTGCTTACAAGAGCTGATTGTGATATTTCCAGAAATTTTACAAGCCAGTTGTTAAACACAGTCACTATTAAAAATTAAATTCTGGGCTTCCCTGGTGGCGCAGTGGTTGAGAGTCCGCCTGCCGATGCAGGGGACACGGGTTCGTGCCCCGGTCCGGGAAGATCCCACATGCCACGGAGCGGCTGGGCCCGTGAGCCATGGCCACTGAGCCTGCGCGTCCGGAGCCTGTGCTCCACAACGCGAGAGGCCACAAAAGTGAGAGGCCCGTGTACCGCAAAAAAAAAGAAAATTAAATTCTGTAAATCACAGTTAAGTAAATTATATTAAAAATAAAGGTAATACTCAACACTCATTACTCCTGATTATTTACCATATTTTTACTGTCATCTGTGCTTTTGAAGTTATCTACTCCAATTTACCTGTGTGATAGGAATATTATACAGTGATGTGCTATTAAGTATCTCTTTCCAACTTTGCATTCAGTGAAACTGGCCATGGCATGAGTATTTACACCACAAAAATTGGCAAACACTGTCAACCAGGCTCTCCACAATTTTTTTCTTTTTTTTTGAGGAAAGCCTGTTGAATAAACATTTACTAGAATAACACCGAGGAAATGTGTAAAATACAATCATGGCAACTTGGCAAAATGTGTCAAGAGCCATTAAAATGCTCATACCAGGGAGTTCCCTGGTGGCCTAGTGGTTAGGATTCAGAGCTTTCACTGCAGAGGCCTGGGTTCGATCCCTGGTTGGGGAACCATCCTGCATGCTGTGCAGTGTGGTCACAATACAAAAAATTTTTCTAAAAAATGAAATGCTTTGATCCATTAATTCTACCTCTGGGAATTTATTCTAAATAAATAATTCAAAGAAGGAAAAAAAATAACATGCATGAACATGTTCACTGTATTGTTATTATAACAGAAAAATCTGAAAATAACCTAAATATTAAGCAAAAGCGATCTGGCAGCACTAACTGTGTGGAATATTTTACGGTCATTAAAGGTCATAATTAACAGTAGTTATGAAAATATATTTGATACGGTGTTAAATTAGAAAATCAGGATTACAATTTTCACTTACATTCTGGTTTCGTTATGAATGAGATTTAAATGTGAGCATAAAAAAATAAAGCATTTGGTGTGGTAGAATGGTGAAATAGTAGAATTTTTTTTTACTTCATGTATTGTAGAAGTGGTGTGTGTGCATTAAAAACTATGGAGAAAGCCTGTAAATAAGTGGTCTTAAGTAGTTTTAATATTTAAGGGGAAGGCTAAGGGGAAGATTTGTGGACCAGATGGGGCTTGCTTTTGACATGCAGATGTGTACTGTGAACCCTGGGCAGGACAGGGTATTGTAAAGGGAGTTAGGATCTAGGCAGTCTGGAGTGGTGAATGCTAAGTAGGTTTCATTAGGGCAGCTCAGGAAGAAAGAAGTGACTGGCTGCCTACGGAGGATTTGCTAACGCAGTCGGTGGAGATTGAGAAAGAGCCCAGAGAAAAGCTACCGTCGAAGGCCGGAGAGAGAGGAGAGAACATTTCTTGGGAATTGACAGGGAGATGCTGATCTCAGAGGTGAACCACATGGATGTGAAAATAGTTCCATTTAGATCCCAAAACAATAGGGCTCCAAGCAGAAAGAAAATGATTCTTCTAAATCATGCGTTCTCGAATCTCAGTGTGTTTACCTGTGTGTGTCGGGGGTGAACCTGTTACCCTGAGGCTTAGGATCGAAGGGCTTATGATGTAAAAGAGGTAGGACAACAGAGACAGCCCAGAAGGGACAAGTTATTCTGTTAAATCTATAGAAACAAACTAAAAACTGGAGACTCTTCTTAGGATACTCCTTAAAGGGGAATATAGTTCGTGCCATAAAATTCCCTTCTGTAGTTAAGTAAGTTTTGTCAGGCATTTGGACCAGCTGAAAGTAACTGTGAACAGGGGAACTACAAGGGGAAGCACAGAGAAAAATGGTTAAAGGGAGAGTCTAGGACCCATGAATATTCTATTTCAAATCATTGGGAGGTGGTAATCAACAATAAACCTGAGTAGAATACGCGGTGCTATGTTCAGAAAATATTCGGGCCTTAGTGTATGATAATATCACATTAAAGAAGGAAAGAAAGCCTCATTTTTAATGAAATGCAGTACTTTATATACAGAACTGTAGCACTCAAAGTAGTAATAACAATCAGACGTGTGCCATAACAACAGTGTACGTATCACAAAATAAACATATTGAAAGTAAATGACATGGCAGTAGCAGAAGCCATGGCACTGAGATTATCGACTTCACCTGGCTTTAGAACTTTAGTGACAGTAATAAGCTCTCAAATCGCCTTTAATATCTTGGGTTCTTTCAACTTTACACTGAAAGTTGTTTAACTTTAAAAAGGATTTCACATTCCCTGTCGGGGCAGTAGTCTCTTGGGACATGACATGATAAAACAAGGACAAATCAACAACCCTTAGCCTTGGAGTCAGGGTCTGTTGGATATGCAAGGGTCTGGCACCTGAAGTCAGACCTCCTTCTGCCTTGCCTGCTGACTGTCCTTTTCCCTACTTTACAGGGTGTTTCATGGACTAATTGGCTTACACTTTAGAGCAGTATTTCCTAATCACTTTTTTGGTCATAAATTCCTTTGAGAATCTGATGAGAACCAAAGACCGTATCCCCAAGAAAAAGAACACGTACAAGAACATGCACATTTGTCATACACTTTTAGGAGATTCAGGGATCCTCTAGAGTGTATCCATGGACAATCTGTAGTCCAGAGGCCTCATATTAAGAAATCCTGCCTGAGAGGCTGTCAGTATAGCAGAGAGGGCATTGCAGAAATTGAGAAAGTGCTGGTTATTGTTGATGTTGGATTTAGCTGCTAAAGAGAAAAGTTGACTCTCCAGTTGATGGCTAAAATGAGGACAACATGGCAGGTACGTGTGTAATTTTATAGCACTGGATCCTCAAGTTCGGTAAACATGCGGAGCTAGAGCTTGTTCTCTTCAGAGTATATATGACTAATGTTCTACGTCCTTAATTCTGAATTCTCTCATGTGAAGCCAGGATCAGTAGCCATCTGGGAAAACATCTCTAAGATTCTATTTTAATGTCTTATTTACTGTCATGTGGTACCTACTTGGCACAAGAAATGCAGGCAGTTTGTAAATACCAGTCTGGCTAACCCCAGAGTATAATGAGTGGTATTCAGTATTGGATACCCAGCCAGGCTGCTTTGAGGGGAAAGGCCTGTGTGTAATGTGATCGCTTCTGAGTGTTAAATGCTGGTTTTCCTATCTGAAGCTGAACATCTGTTTGGGCCCTGATGACTTTGGAGATAGTACTTTTCCTGTGTAGCCTTTAGACCACAGAAGCCCAGTTGACCATCTTCTGTTAGTGGGTACTTGATTTGCAGTTTGGGGACCTGGGTTTTTTCGGCTGAAAGTTCATGCCTGTGTTAATCTATCCACTTAGATGTTGATAGGGGCTCAGGCAGGGTGTGAAGATTTGTCCCAAATCTGTCATGTTGATGGAGTGGGGGAGATACAGGATGGGGAGGGGAAATGCACCCAGTCTTCAACTCTCCAGAGAAAAAGTATGTGCAACAGGATAAAAAAAAATTGTGAAATATGAGTCAGGCTTCTCTTGGTCTGGCATAGTGTAAGAATTATACGTCTTTCTTTGAGGTAGAAAAGGAAAATCTGTAACAAATATATTCAAGTAATTAGTGCGCCTCAACTTCTACAACCATTTAAATTATTGTACACCCATGACTAGGTCTCCTGCCAATTTCAGTTCAATGTATTCAATGTATTTTTCAATGTATTCAGTGTATTTTAATACATTTAATGCATTTAAATAATAACACTGCATCATAGAATCCTCAGTTATAGCCCACAGAACAGAAATATTCCATGTACACCAAAGACCAGTGGCAAACTCTCCACCCCCTTGTCTCCTGGAGATTGCTTCCCCTGCTTCGACATTATGTCTAGCAAACTAGTTGCTGTTGTGGGGAACTGACTGGCATGTATCTTGTATCTCTTCCTTGAGGCTTTTCCTTTCTTTCAGAGGCTCCTTTCTTTTGGGCAGGATCCCTGCTTTTCCTTTGCTTTCACCAGTGCTATTCTAACTTCTGCCTTCTTGAGCACTTCTAAATACACATATCTTATCATAAATCTTTTTCTCAGTTGCCACAAAAAATCCTGCCTGTCTTTGTTCCAATCTGGAGCTGAAAATGATTTCAGCCATGATTGAGAAGTATAAGAATGCCTGAGATTAGTCCTTCTAACAAGGAAAAGGAGAGCCATATATTTGGATTCAAATTTAAATGATGTCAAACCACTGTCATCAGCTGCAGAAACCCTTAAAGGGTCTAGAAATCCCCTTTGGTATACATTTTGGGGATAAAACCTGATTTTCCTCAAACTCCAATAACTTTGGACAGTAACTTGCTGTAATTTACGATGACAGTCTTTCTTTCTCGCTCTCTCTTTCTCTGGCTGTAATAAGGGTGTAGAAGAGGGTGTTGGACGTATATACAGGAAATAGGAGGGGAAAAGGCAGAAAAACCTTACATGTTGACAGTACCACAACTTCCTACGTTTACTAAAATGATACTGTCACTCTTCCTATACACAGAATATCTGGTAATATCAGAGAAATATCTGCAATAATGTTGACTTTAAAAATATAATAGCAATACATGTTCATTGTAACAAAATGTGGCATATGCCTTTTAACCTAAATATACATGTATACATTTTATTTATGAGTATTTAACTTTTTATTAAAAACACCATCATGTTAGTGCTTTCCCTTCAAAATGTGCAGAATCTATAGAAAGGAGCTTAATCTTAATATAAGAGAAATACAGCTGATGCTTAAATGGATCACTTGAATTAATGAAGGGCAAGCAACTATGGTATCTTTTCTGAGTCCCATAGCTATCTTTTTTTCCTTTTCATCCTCTACATCTCAGGAAAAATGATTTCAAGATGTAGATTGTGGCAAAGTTTCTATTAAATTCTAGAGCCATGAAAATACATGGACAGTTTTGTCATGGTGGCAGGGGAGTTCTGTGTAAAACTTGGACCAAAAGTTCAAAACCCAAACCAAGAGTTTTGGATTTCCCCAAGGGCTACCCATTTGACATCTCATCCAGGAAAGACCCAACACACATAGATATGGAAGGAAAAACAAAAGTTTCTCTTCCAACAGGGGCTAGACTCTTGTGGTTTTCAGTTTAGAAACTAGATTGTGCAATTGTACTCAGGAAAAAAGTCACCAGCATTTTTAGCTTAAGCTGATGTTCAATTTTTTTTTCTGACCTGTGACCAGCCAACCTTAAGAAGTTATATTATATTAAAGCTTCCTCTGATTTACCATTCCTTTCTTTAGAGGGCTGAAGTGATCATATTTAAAATTCCTTCCTACATTCATTCACGCTGTTTGGAAGTTTAAACGTTAGTGCTACTTCCTTTATGTATTTGGTCATGACTGGTTTTATTTCTCAACAGGTATGTAGCTCATTATTTTATCTACCAATTATAATTACTTCTTGTTTCTTTTGCCAATTTTGAGAGTGCTTAACGATTCTTAAATGCTAGATCTTTAACAAATTAATTACTAAAATGCAGAATAAATAACATAGCAAATTCACTTGCCTTCATAGTCTTTTAGAGTTTGATCAAGAACTTTTCAATTATTATCAAGTTTTTCCTTTTCCTATAAAATATTGGCTGAAGTACATTTTATAAATAATATCACCAGTCAGGAAAAAAGAGTTGAATGAACCCTTCTGCTCACCACATAATAAGCTTTGTTCTAAATTATTATTTTAAATTACTTTAGATGGCTATAGAAAGGCTTATTTTCAGAAAAATTGCAAGTAACTGGGCAGTATGAAGCAATAGCCTTAAAATGTTCATATACTGTGACTGCTTCTAAGAATTAGTCCTAAGAAAACAATAAGTGTTTTATTATAAAAGCAAAGCTTTTTAACACAATGATTTTTTTATAATAGAAAAACCTAAAAATCATTTAAAATGAAAGGCATGATTAAATAAATTATATTCCTATTAAATATTCATTAAGGTATTTTTTGAAGAATGTTTAATATGTGAGAAAAAAATTTGAGTACAAAATTACATATTTTTGTTTAAAAAGACCTATATATTTTTATACATGAGTTCAGAATATGAAGGTAGATAAACCAATATGTTAAAGTTATCATCTAGTGTATAATAAGATTACGTATGATTTTAAAATGATTTTAATTTTTCATGTATTTTCTGTGATTTGCATATATTACTTTTATAATAAAAAAGGTAAAAAATCCTTATTAAAAGAAAGTCAATTTATGGTGTGAGGTTAATAGTGAAACTAGTAAAATGATTTTGATGTGAGAATAATTTTGATATTTTGAAGAAAACCTAATGCTTGAAAGCCCTAAGCCTATAATTAAATTTTATCTTTTAAGATTTAGTAGATCTTTAGGTTTAAAGGCATTTTGAGTTTCTTTTATCTTGAACCTTGAAAATCACTTTTAATGAGAGATGTTGGAGTTATTAAATAGGTTTGGTTTATATTTTTAAAATAAGAGAGAATTAGCTTTAGCTAGTATCAGAATTTAAGTAAAATATAAAATATTCGAATGATGAATATAGAGGATTATCTAAAAAATTTTAACATGTGAAAAGATTCCCAAAGGGATCCTTTAAGAGGCACATATTCCTTATGCATCTTAAATATTTAATTTAGAAATAACTGACTTTCAAATATTTTGAAACACATACCTACTAGGCAAATCATTCATTTGGTATAAAGTAGGAAAATTATCTCGTAGCCTTTTATGACCGTTTTTCTACACAGTAATATCAAGTATCTTAAAGTTTGTTAGTTTCAAATGCTAAATATTAGTTGGAATACTTTACGATTATTTGAAAAGTTGATTAGTTTAGTGAAGGAAAGCATTTTCCTTTTAAACATGAGTGAAATCTCCTGTTTGCTTGTGTAATATTCCTGATCACATGTTTTTGCTTTTGTTTGTGTTTCTCTCTGGCTTTGGTTTAACAATAATTCATGGTCATGTCAGACAAGCTATGGTTCATGAGACAGACAACATATCAGTTAGCAATGTTTCAGTTGCAACTTATACAATACCTAATGGTCACTTACAAAAAATCTGGATTCCCACATAAGAAGTCTGGAGATCTGCGTTCTGCCACTGGTTCAGTGGCTCAGTGATACTGCCTTTGCAGTTCTCACGTCTTTCATCATAGTTGCAAGATGGCTGCTGCAGCTTTGAGCCTTGTGCCTCCATCGAGAGGTGTAGAATTGGGTGGAGGTGGAAAGGAAGCTGATCTGGCAATGGCTGTTGCTTTTTCTAGGAAAGCAAGAATTTTCCCAGAGATCTCCTAAACAGATATCAACCTTCACGTCATTGCTAGGACTGGGTTACGTGGCCAGGCCAGCTGTGAGGAGGGTGAGGAAACAGGAAGTAGAATTGTTATATAATGGCCTTAGACCATGCATTCCCGACAGGGAAGCAAAGGGAGGAATTCAGTTAGGGTAGGGATGGGGTGAGGGTAGATGGGATGGTGATGATAATCCCTAAGGGGGAGAATTGTTTATTGGTGGGGAAGAGAGGCAGAAAAAAAGATATTACTCTTCTCAGGTATGTAGCACAGGTACGCATACAATACATAAACAGACGTAGAGTATATTTACGGCATTAAAATTTCATGAGTGGGGTGATTAGGGAAAAGGTGTCTAAAAATGCTCTGAGGTGGATGATAATGAAAAAAAGGTTGAGAAACAGTGGCATAGGCCAAGAATGATCCATTGCCTAAGGCTTTGCACAAAGTCCTACAAACAAAATTGGATTATATTATTAATGACAAAGAGAGGCTTGGATATTGAGTAGAAAACTAACAATGCCTGCCGCAGATAATGTCATAAATTAAATTGAGGAACAACTTACATTATCTTGTAATTGGTGGTCTCTCATTGGATTGTAAATTTCTCAAGAGTAGGAACTGTGTTCTATTCATTTTTGTATATTAGTACACTAGGCCCTCAGTATATATATTTTGTGTATTGAATGAAACAAACAGTGTTTTACCTAACATTGTTTTAAAGCTGGACCAATTACACCCAGACATTAATTTGAACATATTTCCCCACCCAAAAGCCATCAGTAGCTTCCAATTCCTTACAGGTACAAGGTCTACCTTCTCATTCACATTTCCTACCACATCTTCAACTCTGGTCTGGGGTCTAGGCACACTGATCTACTTGGTCCCTAAACACATCTTTGGTCACAGTCCTCTGTGCTTTTGCGCATGCCAATCCCTCTCTTGTTACCTTTCCAACTCCTTTCGCCTCGAGACTCTATTCTAGGTAACTTTCTCTGGGAGTCCTTAGGTGGTTCCACTTGCCTAGAAGATCTTTTCCTTTGTCTCCAACCTTTTCAAATCCTTCCCCTCACAGCCTAGTTTAAGTCTTACTTCTTCGCAAGTTCTTTTCAGTGCCCTCAGCCCATGTGTACCTCCATCCTTTTTTCTTTTTTTTGTTTTTCCTTTTTTGTTTTTTCGGCTTTTGCTTGTTTGTTTATTTTGGTTTTTGTTTTGTTTTTTTGCGGTACGCGGGCCTCTCACTGTTGTGGCCTCTCCCGCTGCGGAGCACAGGGTCCGGACGCGCAGACTCAGCGGCCATGGCTCACGGGCCCAGCCGCTCCGCGGCATGTGGGATCTTCCCGGACTGGGGCACGAACCCGTGTCCCCTACATCGGCAGGCGGACTCTCAACCACTGCGCTACCAGGGAAGCCCTGTTTGTTTGTTTTTAATGATTCCCTTCCTTTTAAAATCCTATTGTGTTTCTGATCTGTTTCACTCTTTGGTGTACCTAAGTAATTAAGTGTACCTAATGTCTTTAGTTGTTAGTTGCCTGACTCAAGCATTTATATCTTATCTCCACAATAGGCTAAATTCCAGGAGAGCAGGGAATCTCTCACAATGACCAGTGTAGTGCTGTGCATCTAGGAAGCAATTAATAAAAGCTGGTTAAATAATAGATAAAATCGATAAATATCAATAGATAAAATGAGAGCCAGTAAGTAGTTGGACATTTTGCTTTCTTTGCAGTTCTAACACCCACTGTAAACTATTTGTGTTTTAACATTAATAACCCAGCACAGCACCATGGGGATTCACTCATAAGAGACAAACCTAAAGGCTTGATTTAGGAGCTAGAAACCATCCACTAGCTCAGTTCTGCCTTCCATTTCCTGATCCTCTCTGCATGAGAGAATTGGAAGCATGGAGGTGTGGTGTAAAGCTCAGGGCTTTGGAGTTAACCAGGGTTAAGTTATTAATTTCTCTGGATCTCAGTCATCACATCTGCAAAAGGGGGATAGTATTATTTACCTTGTGGGATAGTTGTGAGGATAAAATTAGGTCATATATAAAAGTGCTTGGGCTTCCCTGGTGGCATAGTGGTAGAGAGTCCGCCTGCCGATGCAGGGGACACGGGTTCGTGCCCCGGTCCGGGAAGATCCCACATGCCGCGGAGCGGCTGGGCCCGTGAGCCATGACCGCTGAGCCTGCGCGTCCGGAGCCTGTGCTCCGCTGCAGGAGAGGTCACAACAGTGAGAGGCCCGCGTACCGCAATAAATGAATAAAAATAAAAATAAATAAAAGTGCTTGCTTCAGGATTTGGCACCGTGTAGGCACTCAATAAATGGTGCTGTCGATGGCTTGGTTTATCAGCCTGATGTTTTGGGGGCAATATGTCTTTGCTTTTTTGAATTTCCCTCTCAGCATTCCCCTGAAGAGAAGAAGTCACTTAGGAATACTTATTTAAAAGGTATTTTCTACCCAAGGAGTTGGAATAAGAGTAGTATCTACATTTCATAATATTTTGAGCCAGAATGAAACCCTCCTGTCTTATGCGTGATGAAGGAAGCACCTAGAGGTGAGTAGTTACTCCTGGTTATGAGGCCAATGACAGAGATGAAATTGAACTCAAATATCCTGACTCCTGATTAGGGCTTTTCCCCCTTGTCTAGGGTTGCCAGATCTAGCAAATAAAAAACTAGGATACTAGGTAGATATTGAGTTTCAGATAAACAAAGAAATATTTAGTATAAGTATGTTCCATGGCTATTAGTTTAAAAAATAAAAACCCTTTTTAAAGAACAAATAAGAAAAAATAGATGTGAAGGGAATAGCTTACTGACACGCTATTTTAATAAGAGTTGACAACTTGCCTTTACAAGGGGAAAATGGCACTTGGAGAAGTGAAGGTATTGATTTTTTTAAAAAATTGTATTATTATAAAAATTTCAAACACATCTAAAAGTTCCCATAAGCTCATCACCCAAATCCAGCAACTGTCAAGATCCTGCCATATTTGTTTCATCTTCTTCCCCCTTTGCTGAAGTACTTTAAAGTAAATTCTAGACGTCATGTCACTTTACCCACATATGCTATGCATCTCTGAAATCGAGAATATTTTCTTACACTACCATGTGGCCATTAGCCCACCTAACAAAATTAGCAGTAATGCCTTGGAACTTTCTAATACCCAATCTATAATCGTATCTACCTGATCGTCTCAAACATACCTTTTCATAATTGACTTATTTAATTCAATATTTAAACAAAGTCCATCCATTATACAGTTGTTATGTCTCTTAAGTATCTTTAATGTTGATTATTTTTAATGGCAAAATGAAGTATGAAGAAAGACACTGGTTGATGTCTGGGGGTAGTTTTATTTAGATTCATAGCAAGTTGTTTGATTACTCTTCTGTAGATAGTACTGTACAAAGACCAGAAGAGACTTTGCAAAGAGCGATGTCATAAATGATTGTTTATGAGATGATCCGTTATGGTAGTTCCATTGCTTTGTTTGCAACAGATGAAAAAGAAGGAAAGAAAATGGAGAAAGAGAGAATTTGTTTTGTTTTGTTTTTTGGGGGGGTGGGGGGCGATTGTCTTTTTGTGTGTTTGTGCTGAAGCTGCTTCACATGTAAGTTGGGGATAATAATATAATAATTCTTACTACCCAGATTGTGAAGGTCAGATGTAAAGCTGTCTGAGAAAGCTGTGCTTAGATGTGTAACATTGTTTCTCCAATTTGACTATGCTTCTGAGTCATCCTAGTACTTTAAAAATAGCTTCTCTGGTTCTTCCCAGACCTACTGAATGTGTATGTCCCCATGAGGGGCCCAGGAAAACGTTTTAAACAACCTCTAATTTTGATGATGCTCAAATTTGGAGATCACAGACTTTACCCCCTGGACATTGATCAATTTATCTGTAAACGGAGGGAATTCCCTGGTGGTCCAGTGGTTAGGACTTGGCACTTCACTGCCACAGCCCCGGGTGCCATCCCTGGTTGCGGAACTAAAATCCCGGAAGCCGCGTGGCACGGCCAAAAAAAAAAAAAATTATCTGTAAATTGAGAATAATGATACTTCCCAGGGCTAATGGTATATCACAGCACTGTGGGGTGAGTAGCAAATGCAGTGAATAAACACCGAGTACTTCCTTAATACCTTAGTCATGATCAGTGTTATGAACCCAGTGTTATGAATCCACACGTTGGACACTTGACTTTGAGATGGATTAGAATTCTTCAGCTTTCTCTAGTCCCCCTGCAACATTTAGTATAGTGCCCAGCATGTAGTCAGAGTGTAGTACATATTGGAGGAATGAGCACATGAATGGTATTATTGACAATTCAGATCAGTGACCCTTCAGATTATCAATCCACAGACAATACAGGAGACCGATAGGCCCCTAGTGCTATTCTAGTTTAGCAGGGGCCTGGATTTAGATGGGATTAATGCCCAATGCCTTACCTCTCTTTGTATACAGTTTTTGTTTTTTGGTGAAACTTTCTCCTCCTCCAATCAAAACTGGCTTTGAGGATAGAGAGAGACTTGAAGCACATTCGTATAAACGTGGAAAGGGTAAAAAGGGCTTTATCTTCCAAGGATATTCGCGTTTCAACGAAGCACTGAGCCTCTGGAGAAAGGGCTGTTTCAGTGGTGGGAGGGATGCGCAGTCGAGACGGGACTTCCCATTACCCCGATGTCCCCTGTGGAGTCGGGTACCTTCTGGTAAGGCTGACCCCCGAAGGAGACATGCTGTGCCCGCTGTGCCAGCTGGTCGGAAAGCCCACGCGTCAGACTTTCTTGCAGGGGCTCCTTATTGGCAGCTATGGCAGCTACTGCTGATTGATTGGGAAGCTGCTTCCTTTGCCATCTCCCTGTGGGGAGGGCTCCCCTGAGCTGGGCCTCTGGATGATCCCAGATCAAGAACTGTGCTGTGGGGATCTTATCAGATGCTTCTGAACAGCTGTCCTGCTTCAAAATGAGGAACCCTGAACATTCAATTCTATGCACAAGTAGCGGTGATGACTCATAGTCGAGAAGACCCTGGAATTCAGCCAGGAGAATATCATTAGAATGAGGAGATGGGATAACAGATTTTGCATGTGATAGAGAAAGGAAGCCCTCTATCTCTTTCTGTGCCCCATGATGCAAAAAGGAGGGGACATAGTTTGCCTACTGACAGTTGACTCTGTGATCGTAAAGTTTCCTGGGACCTTATTTTAGAAAAATAGCAAGTGTGGGGAATTCCCTGGTGGTCCAGTGGTTAGGACTCCAGACTCTCACTGCCAACAACCCGGGTTCAATCCCTAGTTGGGGAACTAAAATCCCACAGGATGCATGGTGCAGCCCCCCCCAAAAAAACAAAATAGCAAGTGTGAGTCTCTCTCCTCTACTTCCTGATTACGCCCACCCGTGCACACACACACACATACTCATGGGCCAGGCTAGTAAAGCTTCATGGGAAATGGAACACTGAACAGTTCACTGGGAGGTTTTCAAATTTAATCTTACAAGGTAAGCACTTTGGGGCTGATAAACCCAAAAGAAGTGTTCTGATGGATGTCTGCATGAGATATGTGAGTGTTACAAGCAAAATGTACAAGTGAAGAGGTAGTTACAGGAAGGTGGAATGAGTTTAGGGGATTATCTTCTGATGCATTTCAGTTCACTTTGGAATTATGGACATGAGAAGTTGGCTAATGCTGATGTCCTGAGGTTTCTTTTGGAACCCTGAACCCTGAGGAACCCTGAAATGTCTATTGAAAGTAATTTACTATTGTCTCTTGAAAGTAATTTCAGGTGGGCTCGTACCACTAAGGCAAGACTTGAGTGGCCTAGTACATGAAGATGACTGAGCGTCATCTCCTGAGAAGCTGGATTTATATGAAGAGATATTGATCAGAAAAAAGAGGGTTGGTGATCCATGGAAACATAGAAAACAAGCAAGTCTGAGAATCGTACTCTGGCAGTGCCCGTCCATGCATTGTCAATGGCCAAAGAATCTTGGCTAATAGACTTCCTGTATTTTGATCCCATTCACAAGACCATAGAGAGGAAGTGGGCCTTAGGATAAAGCATGCCCTTGAACTTTCTGGTACTCAATGACAAAAGGAAAGGTGTTGCCATAAATCCTAACTGTGGCAACTATCTCTGTTACGCAAGGAACCTCTTTTCCTAGGGTCTGAGTTTCCCCAGGAATTTTTCTAGCATGTTGAGCAAGGTGGTAGAGGCACAGTCCAAATCACTGGAATATTCCAAGGTGTTTTTTGTTTTGTTTTTACATGAGTGGTATCTGAAAGAGCTATGAGGAGTTCCAGACTAAGAAAGGGACTTACAGACCCAGTGAGACCTGCTCATCTGACAGATGAGGTGCCTGTGGTGGGAGGGGTATCCTGGACTGGTTCAGGGTCATTTCGTTAGTCAGGGACTAATCCTGACCCAGGATCCAGGTCTCCTGTGTCATACTTTCTTGAACGTGACTACAGTATCTGGTGATACTAGCAAATCCTATTTCTATCCAGGAAGAAACTGCGGGATGCATTTATATTTTCTTTTACAAAGAGTCGTGAGTTACTTTTACAACTCCCTTTTATTACCGAAGCAGTATATGTTTTTGAAGGAAATTTGTAAAACATAGATAAGCACACAAAAAATCTATAACTGCACCAATCAGAGCATTGCTAGCATCTGGGTTTAGCTTCTTACTCCTCTCTATATTTTTATTGAAAAAATCAGGATCATGTTTCACGTACTGTTTTGAACTTGCTTTTTTTCATGTAACAATGTTGTCATATACCTTTTTTCCACATTACTAAATATTTTTCTAAAATAATAAGGAGTTTAATGATAAAAGAGGTGTATGTTTTTCTCCTTTGAAAAGTTATCCTTTCTGGCAAGTAGTCTTGTGTTTAAAAAGTTAAGGCAAATGAGGGCAAAAATGAACAGAAGTGGCAAGTCCATTCCACAGGAAGTGTGTTTTCTGGAAGTCCCTGCTGCTAGAAATACATTTACAGTTAGGCCTCCTGGTTTCATACATGTTGATAATAGCTGTGTGGAGGTGTGAGAGTTGGCATAAAGGGTGAACATCAAACTCCAGGTGGGAGCTCTGGATAATCTACAGAGAGTCGCAAGTTACCCTGCCGAGAGCAGATATTCAATAGTTATCCAGTCCCTCTCCCTGTTAGGACCTGGCCATTTTAATGTTATGGGGAATGCTTTACAAGGCCTGAGAACTTCTCAGTGTGGACATTTGGGAGGCAAATGAGTGACGTGGCCAAAGGCTGCTTTCTGTCTCGAGGAAAGCCAGGAGCACGCCTTAGAGTTCTGAGGGATTTTGTGGGGTCTATGTGACATTCCCCTTTGGGCCTCTCTGCCACCTTGGCTGCCTAGCTGTCCTGCTGCTGAGGTCTGTAAAGGGCCTGGGTGTTTTCTCCAATCAGCCTCTGAAAACTCTCTGAAGTGCAAAGTGTTTGCAAGTTCTTTCTGTCATAAATTAGGCCAGTGGACTCTAAATTGGACTGGGACATGTTCCCGACAAAAGAGGTACAAATTCTGTTTCTATGTGTACAGCTAAGATGGTTGCAACTGAACACTGTCTTGAAATCCGACACCAGCTGGGGCCCCTTGTGCTTGTTTGGCTCCTGCACCCAGGCTGAGGGCTTTTTAGCATCCATGCCTCTGGGTCAAGTTAGTGGGTAGAGAAGGAAGGACAAGCTAGGGAAGGCAAGAAGAAAAGCCCGGGAGTAGGGAAAGGGCATCTGCGGCAGGAAGGTTGAGCTGTCTGCTCCTTCATGCTCTTTTCTGTTAATATCTGTTCTCAAAGCAGCAGCAGGGGTTGAGAGCACTGACTACAATTTTGAAAGAAGTTCCACGGTGGGTAATATGTTATCGAACAGCATCGCATGCTACAGAGAAATCGTTCATGAAAGGCAGAGCCCATCGATGTCGTAAACTTCGTTGCTGTCTTATTTTAAGAAACTACCACAGCCTCCCAGCCTCCAGCAACTATCACCCTGATCAGTCGGCCAGCATCAACATGGAGGCAAGACCCTCCATCAGCAAAAAGTTTATGACTTGATGAAGGCTCAGATGATGGTTAGCATTTTTTAGCAATAAAGCATTTTTAAATTAAGTCATGTACATTATTTTTAAGACAAAATGCTATTGCACACTTAATAGACTACAGTCTAGTCTAGTGGAAACATAACTAATACACACTGGGAAACCAGAAAATTCATGTGACTCACTTTATTGTGATATTGCTTCATTGTGGTGGTCTGGAACCCGAACCTGCCGTACCTTTGAGGTATGCCTGAAAATCTGGTGATAAGGAAAAAATTAAGTGAGAAAAGCAGCAGGGAGTATAGAATAGTATGCTGCAGTTTGTATACTAAAAAAAAGAGCGAGTGTGTGTGTTAGGATAATTACACATATGCATTCGTATATATGTTTGTGAATACGTGCCATAATGTAATAGCTTTGGGAAAATGCATGAAAAACTTAATACAGTGGTTGCCTCTGGGAAAATGGCCTGGGGCCCTGGAGGGCAGGCAGAGGAGGACGACATATTTTTCACTTTTGTACTCTTTGAATTTTACCATAGGTGTGTATTATATTAACTATTCAAAAAGGTAAACATAAAAACATTTAAAGATTACATGTGAGCTCAAATAAGGGAGAAAAATAATGCTTACGAGGAGTTTCTGGAAGGCCTCCTGGAGGAGGTGTCTGAGCTGGGGTCTGAGACAGGTAGAACTTTACCAGGAAGAGTCAGAGCAGAGAAGATTGTACTTTAGGAGATGAGAGTGACACACTTAAGATTACTAAGTGAGGCAACATTAAAAAACAAACAACCCGGCTTCCCTGGTGGCGCAGTGGTTGAGAGTCTGCCTGCCAGTGCAGGGGAAGCGGGTTCGTGCCCCAGTCCGGGAGGATCCCACATGCCGCGGAGTGGCTGGGCCCGTGCGCCATGGCCGCTGAGCCTGCGCATCCGAAGCCTGTGCTCCGCAACGGGAGAGGCCACAACAGTGAGAGGCTCGCGCACCACAAAAAAAAAAAAAACAAAAAAAAACAAACAACCCAATCCAAAAATGGGTTGGACCTAAATAGACATTTCTCCAGAGAAGACATACAGATGGCTAAGAGGCACATGAAAGGATGTTCAACATCACTAATCATTAGAGGAACACAAATCAAAACTACAATGAGGTATCACCTCACACCAGTTAGAATGGGCATCATCATAAAATCTCCAAACAACAAATGCTGGAGAGGGTGTGGAGAAAAAGGAACCCTCTTGCACTGCTGGTAGGAATGTAAATTGATACAGCCACTATGGAGAACAGTATGGAGGTTCCTTAAAAAACTAAAAATAGAATTACCATACAACCCAGCAATCCCACTCCTGGGCATATACCCAGAGAAAAGCATAATTCAGAAAAACACGTGCACCCCCATGTTCATTGTAGCACTGTTTACAATAGCCAGGTCATGGAAGCAACCTAAATGCCCATTGACAGACGAATGGATAAAGAAGATGTGGTACATATATACAATGGAATGTTACTCAGCCATAAAAACGAGCGAAATTGGGTCATTTGTAGAGATGTGGATGGATCTAGGGACTGTCATACAGAGTGAAGTAAGTCAGAAAGAGAAAAACAAATATCGTATATTAACGCGTATATGTGGAATGTAGAAAAATGGTACAGATGAACCAGTTTGCAGGGCAGAAATAGAGACAGATGTAGAGAGCAAAGGTGTATGGACACCAAGGGGGGAAAGTGGCGGGGAGGTGGTGGTGGTGTGATGAATTGGGAGATTGGGATTGGCATGTATACACTAATATGTATAAAATAGATAACTAATAAGAACCTGCTGTATAAAAAATAAAATAAAATTTAATAATTCAAAAAAAAAAAAAAGAACAAAAATAAAGATTACTGAGTGAGGAAAGGCAGGGAGAGTTTGGGGGATATTTCATAGTCCCAGGGCAGCAATGGCTAGGTGGAGTGGGGAAGAGGAGAAAGTAATGAGAGAGCTGGCGGGAAGGAGATTATTTTATACTTAGCATTCACAAATTGGCCCCACTGTTCCTTTCCAATTCGTCTCCCGCCTGTGCTTCAGCCGCAAAAGCCAACTCTCTACCCTCCAAATACACAGAACCTTCGCCCCTGCACACCTGGGCACCGGCTGCTTCCTCGGTCTGGATGCAGTCCACCAATCACATTTTCTCTCCCCTCTGAGACCGATCTCAGATGTCTCTCCTTTCTGCCTTTCCCACTCCCACTGCCCTTGAAGATTTAAGCATTCTGTCCTCAGCATTCTCTTGGCATTCTGCACTTACCTTTATCATGGCACTTGTCCATTTAAATTTTAATTTTTTCTGGGATGAAGCTGAGCGTAAGGTCATTTGTATGCGGAAGGTTGCTTCTTTTCTCTCTAGTTTAGGATTTTATTCTCTAAGGTCCCAGCTATATGGGGCCTTAGTATGATGAAGTACAGCCATACCAGCTACCTTTGCATGGCGATCGCATTACCTCTCCTCAAGAAGTCATTTCTTCTATAGAAAACAACCACAATAAAAAAGTGAGGGTTAGAGACATTATTAACAAAGTAGGAAAAAAAATTTTTTAAAAACCTCTAAGCCCAGTCTAAACTATATTAACAGTTTCTTTGTTATCTTTTGTCCCCATTAGTCTCTTTAAAAGTATTCCTAGGCTTCCCTGGTGGCGCAGTGGTTGAGAGTCCGCCTGCCGATGCAGGGGACACGGGTTCGTGCCCCGGTCCGGGAGGATCCCGCATGCCGCGGAGCGGCTGGGCCCGTGAGCCATGGCCGCTGAGCCTGCGCGTCCGGAGCCTGTGCTCCGCAACGGGAGAGGCCACAACAGTGAGAGGCCCGCGTACCGCAAAAAAAAAAAAAAAAAAAGTATTCCTAGTTTAAAGCCAATTAAAGGCAGACATCCTGTCATTCTTTTAGACGTCTATGGATTTGGAACTTAATGTTCATGGAACACTATGTATGCATAAGCAATGAATTAAACAGCAAAAGAAAAGAATTTTGCTCTGGAGTATCTTGATAGTTTCAGGGTCATTACGAACTTGTTTCTCCCAGTTTCCTGGGAGAAGTTGAGCATCTAGGGAGACAGTTGATGCATCTAGGGAGATAGTTAATCCCACTGCTGTGTATTATATCTGCAATATAATTAATATAGAAAGTATATACATTGATATCCCAAAAGGGGATTTTAAAAACCTAAGAAAGGCTGTACAGACTTGTGTTCTTAGGTTATTCCTCTTTGTTCCTCTTCTCCCTTAGACAATTTAGGGAGTAACTGCTGTGCCCTCAGTACAGTTTTATCTGTAGAGGAACACGTATTGGATGAGCTAGAATTCACAGCAAGTCTGGTTTTGTCCACCATTGCACAGATACCTTTCCTATGCCTGAATCCATGCCATTCTGACCATTTGGGGCATTCAAGGGCATCAGACCAGGCTTGTACATTTATTTTTCTACATAAATGAGATTCTTTAATGAATCATTCAACTGCTTCCTTTTTCAGTTACTAATATATCATGGGTACCTTTCCTCACAATACGTACAAGGTTAACCTAATTCTATTTTTTTATTCAAAATATAGTTGACGTACAATATTACATTAATTTCAGGTGTACTACATAGTGATTTGACATTTGCATGCACTGTGAAATGATCACCACAATAATTCTGGTAACCATCTGTTCCCATACAAAGTTATTACAGTATTATTGACCATAGTCCTTATGCTGTTGTATTACATTCCTGTGACATTTATTTTATAACTAGAGGTTTGTACCTCTTAATCCCCTTCACCTATTCCCCCCTCCCACCCCTATCCTAATTCTTTTTAATGCTGTATCAGATTCCACTGTATGGATACAACAGAATTAATTTAACCACTGCTTTTTGATACCTTTTAGTTATCCTCAGTTCTTTTTTTTTTTTTTTTGGCTGTTGTGAATAATACCGCAATGAAATTCTATTTTTCAAAATATTTTTAAAATAGATTTATTTATTTTTATTTACTTATCTTTGGCTACGTTGGGTCTTTGTTGCTGCTCGTGGGCTTTCTCTAGTTGCAGTGAGCGGGGGCTATTCTTCGTCATGGTGCGGGGGCTTCTCGTTGCGGTGGCTTCTCTTGTGGAGCACAGACTCTAGGCACGTGGGCTTCAGTAGTTGTGGCACGGGGGCTCAGAAGTTGTGGCTCGCGGGCTCCAGAGTGCAGGCTTAGCAGTTGCGGCTCACGGGCTTAGTTGCTCTGTGGCATGTGGGATCTTCCCAGACCAGGGTTTGAACCCATGTCACCTGCATTGGCAGGTGGATTCTTAACCACTGTGCCACCAGGGAAGTCCTGCAATGAAATTCTTGCACATATTTCTTGACTACTTGTATAGGTACAACAAGACAATAGATTTAAAGAGTTAGAATTGCTGGGTTGCAAGGTACATGCATTTAAAATTTTGATAGCTACTAGCAGGGATATACCAAGGACATGGGGGTAGAAGGGGTCCACTCCAGGTATAGGCAGTGAGGGAGTACATCATCTGCTGAGAATTTAAAGACAATAATAAAATCAATGGGTGTTTGCTTTTTATTATCACCACGTGCTGGCAGTGATAAAGTTAGAGTAATGCTTAGGGGCGTGTATGGATTCCATTAGAGCTGACTTCTGGGGTATATTGTGATTCCCCAACCTTATGGCACTATGTATTCCTGATTCCTGTTTACTGATTCCTAAACAGTACATTAGAATTAAAGAATGATAGCACAATCATTTTAGAGACTATGAAACAGAACTTGACTTACTTCAATTCTGTTATTCTATGTGACTTTTTGGAGTTTTGTGTTTAAATTTAAAACAGTGAAGCAGAGTGCAAATTGCAAAGTGTGATATTTCTGATCGGTAATTGCAAGTTTTAGTTTGTACAGAAAATATTTTATTGCACTTGAATAATACTTTAAAAATTAAAATTTATCTTTCTTGTAAATTGTTACTTGTTTATTTTAAAGCTACAGAATGAGTCAAGGAAATAATGACTGTTCCTGACTCTTACACATTATTACTGAAGCTAATTTTACCATTAAAATGAGGGAGGTTAAAAAATGATCAGCTCCGGGTATCAAAAACACAAAATGTGCCACTGAATTCTGTCATATTGCCTTCTACAAAGATGGCATTCTTCCGTACATCTTCCAATGGTGTCTGAGAGAGTCTGCTTAAGGGAGAGATCTTTCAAATGTTGTTAGAAATAAGGCCTATAGTAAGAAAGAAAACACCCACCAGCTGAAAAACGTCTTTCCAGCTCTCCCTCCTCATTTGCTGCCTTTATTTTAGGATTGTGTCTTAGTCTATTTGAGCTGTTATAACAAAATGCCACAGACTAGGTGGCTTATAAACAATAGAAATTTATTTCTCCCAGTTCTGGAGGTTGGGGAGTCCAAAATGATGGCCCTGGCAGATTCAGTGTCTAGTGAGAGCTTGCTTCCTGATTCATTGATGGTGCCTTCTCACTGTGTCCTCATATGGTGGAAGGGGCAAAGGAGCTCTCTGGGGCTCCTTTATAAGTGCACTAATTCCACTGATGAGGGCTCCACCCTCATGACCTAATCACCTCTCAAAGGCCCCACCTCCTAATACCATCACCATATGAATTTTAGGGGCACACAAGCATCAGATAGCAGCAGATTGCTTAGTTTCATCAAGGTTGCAAAGGTAGGTACGTTTCCCCCAGATGAGAGACAGTGGGAGGGGAGATAGAGACAACTCTGTGAATGGGTTTGGAGGCAAGCCCTCCTCACTAGCTTGTCCTCTTGGGCAAGTTACTTTACTTCTCTGTGCCTTAGTTTCCCTGGCTGTAAAATAACAACAATGTATTGAGCACATAGTATCATCTTATTTTCTTTCTTTATTTATTTTTGGCTGTGTTGGGTCTTTGTTGCTGTGCACAGGCTTTCTCTAGTTGCGGCAAGCGGGGGCTACTCTTTGTTGTGGTGCCTGGGCTTCTCATTGCAGTGGATTCTCTTGTTGTGGAGCACGGGCTCTAGGCGCAAGGGCTTCAGTAGTTGTGGCACGTGGGCTCAGTAGTTGTGGCTCACGGGCTCTAGAGTGCAGACTCAGTAGTTGTGTTGCATAGGCTTAGTTGCTCCATGGCATGTGGGATATTCCCAGACCAGGGCTCAAACCCATGTCCCCTGCATTGGCAGGCAGATTCTTAACCACTGCACCACCAGGAAAGTCCCGAGCACATAGTATTGTTGTAATGATTAATGAGCTAATTTTCATAAAGCACTTTAAACAGTATCTGACCAATGTGTTTATTATTATCCTTATCTACTAAGGGTCAGGCATGCCGCTAGGCATGAGAGATAGAATCTTTTTAATTGCCTTAAAAATCCTTCAAACTATTCACTATTATCCACATTTTACAGTTCTTGTTATGTGAGTTGCCAAAGGTTATACTGCTAGTCAGCGATAGAGATGAGAATCTAACCAAGACCTCAATTCCACATGCTATTTCACATTCTATTTAGTGGTTGCTCAATAATGGGGGAGTACCAGGATTTGGGGGAATTACCAGAATTCACGGACGCAAAACGTATGAAGAAAAAAAGCTACATATTTATTTAACCAAGAGAGGATTAATATCCTTAATCTCTAAAAAGATTTTTAAAAATATTTAAGAAATGATGACCACCTTACTAGAAAAGTAGGCAAAGTAGGTGACTTACGAAAGAAAAAATGTAAGTGGTCAACAAAGAGATGAATTTTAATTTTCACTAGTCGCAAATGAAAACAGATCAAACTGGCAAATATTATACCCAATGATGGCAGTGTGGTAAAATGAAAACTCTCATATACTACATATGGAGTACCAATTTGTCCATGTTTTTCATCTTTCTTGTTCCAGTAATTGTGCTCATACCTATTTATACTAAAGAAATAATTGTATATTTGTACAAATTTATTTTTAAATGTTCACTCAGCGTTATTATAGTAAAAATTAGAAACAATTTAAATAATAGTCAGTTGGTTCAATAAATAATGCTATGTTCATATAATGAAATATGACAGTCATTAAAATTATGTTCAAAGGATCTCAATGATATAAGAAATATTTATGATGTAAATGTTAAATAAAAAAGCAAGATGCCAAACTATATATAAAGTACGATATTAGTATTGGCAAAAAATGACACTGAAAAAACGAAACAGGAAAAGGTACACTAATATCTCGCAGCTTTTGGTTTTAGGTGACAGCTGCATTTCTCCTTTAGGTCGTTTAGATAGTTCAGTATTTTTGAAATGTTCCATAACATGTATTAACTACTTTTATAATCAGGAAAAAAAGGTATGTAGAGATGACTCAGACAAAATGAGGGGAAGAGTTAGCCAAAGTGAGGAGGCCATCTTCAGTCTGATTGGATCAGCAAATAAGGGAGGAAATGTTGCTCACCACTAATGGTTTGAGTATGTGTGTTGAATGATGGTGGTGGTGGTGGTGGTGGTGGTTCTGGTGGTGGGGGGGATGAGGGAACCCTGGGATGTGATGGTTTTCTTCATTACAGGTGGTGCTTTAGAGCTGGGAGGTACCATGGGCTTGGTGGAGGTCTACCCAGGTATCAGGTAGTTTTCATATTTTCACAGTAAGTAAAGATCAGATGGAGCTACTTTAAGTCTAAGGGGAAAACATAAAATCTGAAGGTAGAAACTCTTTTCTACCTCTTCACCTTTTCAGACAAAAAGAAAGACCCCCAGGGCCATGGGTCTTCCTCATTCTCAGAGTTGCTTTGATGTGATCTGGTTTTATGTGGGTAGTCCATTTTCACTCCTGAGTTTCTTTCCTTTCTTTTTTTTTTTTTAAGTTATTTTCATTATTACTTTTTGCTGTTTTGCAAAGAGCTAATTCTGCAGAACTGGGGCAAGGAGGGCCAAGGGAAGTTAGTGAACATAGTTATACCAGTTAGGAAGTTCACATAATCTCAAAGTAACTTCAAGAGTATCCTTTGACTAGAATACTTTCTATCCATGGCCTTTACTTCCCAGGGGCAGATGGTGATGTCTTATTGAGATGCAGGTAGAGCTTGTACTTGAAACTCAAGGCTTTCTCTTTATGACTTGGCTGGGAATCCTCACCTTTTTCTCCTCTGTCTCCCTTCCACCAGGAGGCAGGCTCTAAGCCTTTGCACTGTCTACCTTTATGTCACTTATTTGATGCATCAACATTCCTTCCAATACTTGAACAAGTCACTGAGGCGCAAAGTATACTTTTTATTTTTTAGTGATACTTTTCTTCATTTTCTCTAAAACTAAAGATGAGAATGAAACCACAGCTTGGACAAAATGCTATAGAAAACAAAAGTTCCCACCCTTTAAAACTTCTATCATGAAAAAATTTGAATATATATAAAAATAGTGAGAATAGACTAACATACCCCCATGTACCATCATTCAACATCAACAGTTCTCAATATTTTCCCAGTCTTATTTCATCCATCATCCTTAGTTCTTTTTTTCTTTTCTGGAACAATCTAAAAAAATCCCAGACATCATATTTATTTCAGCTGTCTGATAAGGACTTTAAAAATGTGTATGACTGGGCTTCCCTGGTGGCACAGTGGTTAAGAATCCACCTGCCGAGGCTTCCCTAGTGGCGCAGTCGTTGAGAATCTGCCTGCCAATGCAGGGGACACGGGATCGAGGCCTGGTCTGGGAAGACCCCACATGCCGCGGAGCTACTGGGCCCGTGAGCCACAATTACTGAGCCTGCGCGTCTGGAGCCTGTGCTCCGTAACAAGAGAGGCCACAATAGTGAGAGGCCTGCGCACCGCGATGAAGAGTGGCCCCCACTTGCCACAACTAGAGAAAGCCCTCGCACAGAAACGAAGACCCAACACGGCCATAAATAAATAAATATATGTATATATTAAAAAAATCCACCTGCCAATGCAGGGGACATGGGTTCAAACCCTGGTCTGGGAAGATCCCGCATGCCGCGAAGCAACTAAGCCCGTGCTCTGCAACTACTGAGTCTGCGCTCTAGGGCCCGCAAGCCACAACTAGTAGCCCACGTGCCACAACTACTGAAGCCCGTGCGCCTAGAGCCCATGCTCTGCAACAAGAGAAGCCACCGCAATGAGAAGCCTGCATACCGCAATAAAGAGTAGCCTCTGCTCGCCACAACTAGAGAAAGCCCACACGCAGCAACAAAGACCCAACACAGACAAAAATAAATTTAAAAAATAAATATATTAAAAAAAAGTATATGACTACAATGTGATTATCACCTAACAAAATCAGCAATAGTTCCTTAATGTCATCAAACACCCAGGCCGTATTCAAACTTCTTTGAATATCTAAAAAAATATAGAAAAGACTTCAAAAACTCTCTAATGAGGAGGAAAAAGAGAGATGGGCTTAGGACATTTGTGAGAGGAGGCATAATTACTCAGCTTAGCTTGTCCCTTAAAAAAGAACCAGAAGCCAGAGATAGTGCTTCTAGGAATTTTAAACAAATTCAGCTGTACAGATATAGAAAATTATTGTATCGGACATGATGGGGGCTCATAGATATTCTCTAGCTTAAAGGGCCCTCAGATCAGCCTTTTCCGCCTTTTCAAGCCAAACTTAAAAAACAAAGGAACACACACAAAGCGCTTCAAAATTGTACACAGAACTCATGCTTTTAAAATGTGTTTTGTTTTATTTTAATTTTATTTTAAAATGCACAGAAGCAAGGAGAAGAAAATTAGAATCAGTTACAATCTCAGGACCGTAGACAATTCATCCTAACATGTTGGTATATATACTGCTCTAGATGTTTTCATAACTGTGGAATCATACCGTACATATTTTGAAAACGGCTTTTATCCCATTCAGCATAGGGACACTTTTCCTGTGTCAGTTAAGTTAATATACTTATACTCTGTTATTTTAAAGCGTATTGATTACAGGAATAAACTAATTAGTTTATCCAAGAACCACCTGTTCTTTAATAATTTTTTCCCATTATAAACAACATAGACAAGAATATGTGTGTAACTAAATATTTCATGTCAAAGTTTGTGGAAGAATAAGAATTCTCGCTGCCATCCTTCTTCCCTTCTCACTCATTCTCATCCTGTATAATGTAGCCAGATTACCCTTGGTTCTCCTGGAATCTCTCTGGCACCACACTGTCCCCTTGTCTCACAGACCTGTCTCTCCTCCAGTGTTTGTTTCCTGTTTGCCAGTGGCTCCCTCCGAGGCCCCCAGGCCTCACAGTCATCTCACTTTGGGCCTGCATGTCAGCTCTAGCTCTAATAATCTTACAACACTTCAAGGTAAATAGATAAATAACAGATACTTCTATAGTACTTACTCTGTGCCAGGTACCATTCTATCTGTTTTACATTCACTTACCCATTTATTCCCATACAACAACCTTGTATGATACTATCAGTATTGCCTATTTACAGTTGAAGAAGCTAAGGCTTAGTGACTTTGGAGGCAGCATGGTTTCAGAGTCCAGGCTCTTAATCACCGAGCTATACTGCCTCTCTTGACAAAGGTGCAAAACTCAGAGACGTTAAGTAATTCACCCAAGATCGCACAGTAAGCAGCAGATGTTGGGGCCAAACCCAAGCTTGCCTGATCCCAGGGTCTGTGCTCTCCTTCTTACTCTGAATTGCCTCTTTTTATTTAGCAGCGGTTGTCAAACTTTTTCTGTAAAAGGCCAGCTAGTAAATATTTTAGGCTTTGTGGGCCATAAAGTCTCTGTTGCAACTTTGAGTTGTAGCAAGAAAGAAGCCATGGAAAATTTTTAAATGAAAGATCATGACTATGATCCAAAAAAATGTTTTTATGGACACAAATTTGAATTTCATATGATATGCACGTGTCATGAAATACTGTTCTTTTGATTTTTTTTAACCATTAAAATTGTAAAAACCATTCTTAATTCGTGGGCCATACAGAAACAGATGGTGGGTTTGGCCCACAGGTGACCCATAGTTGACAACTTTGGTTTACAGTGTCATTACATTCTAGAATGGTTAGATATGCATGTATTTGCCTCTTTGCTTTCTTTCCTTGAACAATTCAGCTTGGGTCCCAAATGTTCATACCCAACTGAGAAAATATGAGTCCTTCAGTAAAAGAAATTCCCTTAGAAAGCAGTTCAGAGACCAAGTGACCTTCCCTGAGTATGCCTCGTGGGGTTCCACCCTCAACACCAGGCAGTTTTTCAGAAAATTCCAACTACTTTGAGAGAGGTACATTTTCCCATCACTTTATTAGTTTGTTTGTTTGTTTGCGGTACGCGGGCCTCTCACCGTTGTGGCCTCTCCTGCTGCGGAGCACAGGCTCCAGACGCGCAGGCTCAGTGGCCATGGCTCACGGGCCCAGCCGCTGGGTGGCATGTGGGATCTTCCCGGACCGGGGCACGAACCCGTGTCCCCCGCAACGGCAGGCGGACTCTCAACCACTGCGCCACCAGGGAAGCCCACTTTATTAGTTTTGACATGAGATTCTAGAGTCTTAAATGGTGCTCTGGGCCGTTGCCTGGCTGACTAGCCTTGTTTTTGACTCTGAACTTGGACCAAATTGAGAACTCTAGACCTGTGGAGACAGTCCAGTTACTGTGCTCGTGGGAGTGGAAGGGACCATTCAGGGCAGGGTGGGTGGGACAGAGGAGGGGAAGGGTGCCAGGGTCCCTGCTTGGCCTGGGGTCAGGGGAGCAGGGCTCCTGGCTCAAAGAGCCTCGGGGCTTAGTGATATTCCATTTAAATTCAAATATAATCGTATTAAATAAGCTTTAGGTTTAGGAATGTAAATACTGCTTAGAACCTTGACTCTGGAGAACAGTAATAAAAGCTGCAAACCAGCGTCTTGCAAGCAAACTTTCAGAATTAAATCCACTTGGAATACAGATGATCTGTGTATAAAAATAAACTGATTTAAAAGTGATTTCTTTTTGTGATTCAGAGGAGAAATTTAATTATTATTTATAGCAATTAGAAATGAGCTAAGGGGAATTACTGAAGTAGCGTTGAGAATTAGTGAAATGAATTCTTGCAAGATGAAAAACTTACGATAAAATATTCCTTGAGAAGATGTTCCCTGCAAAGGTAGTAACCTTATTTTTAAAAATACTTTTTCCTGAAGTTTAATCTTCGTACAGAAAAGTGAACACATCATAGGTCTGTAGCTTGAAGAATTTTCACAAACTGAACACACTTGTGGAAACAGTTTCCGAATCAAGACACAACACACTTCTTGTAAACATCAAGAACTCCTTATTTGTAGGAGGAGAATCAGAGTAGGGACCTGTTTGGAAGGGATGGCCGGAAAAAGTGTCTCAAAATTGGGTTTGCTTAGGAAGCATGGTTTTACTTGAGGTGCCTTGGGTAGGGCAATGGGAATTATGGGGTGTGGGTGACACGTGGAGCTGCTGCAGCTTTGGGGTCACCCTCTGTTTAGGTCTAACTTTGCCTCTGCCATTGCCTCACAGTGTGACTGTGACAGGACTCCATACCCCCTGAAGTCTCTGCAGTTGTGAAATGTTGATCTCCATGCGGACGGAAGCCAGCTTGCTCACTGTTACGCTCTCAGGACCTGATACGGTGCCTGCCACACAGGAAGCCCCAAACAACCATTTTTTAAAAACGAAGAAAACAACTAATGAATAATGTATACAGCCCTTAGAAGATGCTCAGTAATGTAAATAAAAGTCACAAAATGACCCCTTGATCCAGTAATGCCATATTCGTAAATGTATTCCCCAATTTTTCCACGTAAAAGTAACTTCTATAAATGAATATATATTTTATGTATAAAATAACACTTGTTAGTTATTGTGAAATATTGAAAGTAACTCAAAGACTGCTAGCAGTGGGGAACAGCTGTGCAATTATGAATTGTTGAAACATTGAAAGCTATTTAGCTAAAACCTGGCAAGTATGTTGATTATGTTGAAATAGAAAGATTTTTAAATTGGAGAAGATGTTTAGAAGATATGTACAAGTGTATATCTATTACAGAAAGAAAACTGAATGACAATTTGGACTGATAAAGCTTAGAAGTGGCTATAGTTTTCCTTTACTAAGTTGCTTAAGATTTTTTGAATTGATTCTCTTTCTCCAGAAGAAAAAAAACCAAAGTGAAGCACCCACTCCCCTACCACCACCCCAGCCCCCCCAGTACGTGGAGCCCCGCATCCCGAGCAGGGCCTGCTCTTGCTGTGGTGTCCCTGCCAGCCTACGAAAGTGTTGTTGAGAGAAGGCACTGGCGGGAGTTGCTGAGTGGCACAATGATTTCCTAATCATCTAAGTGTGTTAGATTCACGGCAAAAGCAATTTCCTTAATGAATGAATTGGCTGCTGCCTGCATAAGTCCTTTGCCCAAAACTCTTACAAGAAGGATGACATTTAGATGTATTCTTTATCATTGACAGGCTATCCCTGGCAGATGACTGCCATGGGCTCATCTGTTTAAAAAAATATCAGGGTTTTATCAGCATTTTGAAGTAAGCCTCAGATTCAATCGAAGCCCAGATAACCTAAAATCTGCAATAATAATAATCAGTCAATGAAAGTCATAATTTCATCTTAGTTTTGTATTATGCTCTATCATTGTTTTCATTTTTAATTTATTTTTTGTTATTTTTATTATTTTTTATTTTTGGCCATGCCACACGGCTTATGGGATCTTAGTTCCCTGAACAGGGATTGAACCTGGGCCCTGGCAGTGAAAGCGCCAAGCCCTAACCTCTGGACCACCAGGGAATTCTCTGTTTTTTTATTTTATAAGTTATTATTATTATCATTTTGTGCTCTATCATTCTGAAGGGGCTTTCTCACAAGACAATCAAGGGAGTATTCTCAAATGTACAACGTCTTGTAAAAGTACAAGCATAAATTATTGCTGTGTTATCATTTCCATATGAAGATGTGAGTCTTCAGATAGAGTCTGGGCGAATATTTGACGTCCCAGCCCCCGTTTGAATGCTTGGACATTCAATATTTGGCATTTTAAATAAATAGTAGTAGAAGTTGAAAAGTATGGTGCCTGCCCACAGATCCCATGTGCCAGGTTCTGTGCTAAGCCAGACTCTCCACATACTGAATTGTTATAACAATTCCATCAAGAATGTGCTTTTCTTATTTTCATTTTTATGAAGAAACTGAGTCTCAGAGAGGTTAAGTAACTTGGCCAAGGTCACCCAGCTTATGTGTGGTAAAAATGAATTTGTGAAAATCATGTGAATTATTTATTTGATTAACTCATTTGTAAAGGCTATTATGTCTAATTAAACGAGACTGTAGGTAGACAAAGATAATAATGTCTTGGAGGGGAATGTCTGGATTTAGAGGAGTGATTTTAAAAATTACCTTTTGAAGGAGACCTATCCTATGTGTCCATCCTACATTACATGTGATCTGTCAGGAAGATTGCCAATGGAGCAGGTTATAAGCCCAGATTGTATTAATAACCTTTACTTTGAAATTTGGTCCAAAAGACCTTTCCTTCATCTAAAGCTGGGATGGCCCTGTGATGACATCCCTTGGCAGACGGGACACCGTCTCCAAGGCTGATCTCATTGTCTGGAGCTCTTTCACCTGCAGTGAATGAGAATTTATTTGACCCTTTCAAGAAATTCAGATTCCGTCATATTCATGTGGCCCGGTTTAAGTGACAGGCACCAAATACGGTTGCTTTTAAGCAAGTTATTTTGTTTAACCAGGGGCCTAGCAGAGTTCCTGATTACATCGGTAGCTGTTCAGAAAAGAAAGAAACAATTTTATCCTCACAACATCTCTGACAAGTGGTTCCTAAATCTATCACAATCTTGCAGATGAGTAAACCAAGGCTTGGAGATGAAGCAAAGTGCTCAAAGCCATGTCGTTGTATAGGTAATGGAGTCTGATTTCAGATGCAGAAAATGCCAAGGACAGTGCCCTTTCCATTATATCTATAGCCCATTTTTGGAAAAACCTCAAGGGAAAAACCACAGCAAATTTTTAGAGTTCTGGTGATTTCTTCTCTCTGACCTCAGCACAAATTCCCACATAAACCAAGGACTGGCTGATGAATCAATAAATGAAAGGAAGTGCTTCTGCTACGTGCGGCTCATCAGTTTGCAGTTCCCAAAGTGGCTGGGATCCATTAGAGACTCAAGTGGCAGAGACCACTGTCAGCTGTGGTCTCCACTTCTTGGAGCAGAAGCCAGGAGAGAGCAGTCTGAAAACGTCTCATTCACACATTAGGTTGCTATTGTGGTCTTTTTCACGTTGCCACCAGAGCAACTGCTCGTGTTTTTATCCGTGGGCTGATTTTAGAGATCAGGTCAGCTTCTGCTTCTTGACTGGGTGAGGTCGTGGGTACGGGGTATAACAGATCCAAGCTTTCCCCGCCGAGGGTAAGAGTGGCTTAGACAAGGGGGGAGGACCCTTGTCCACTGAGGTGGACCCCTTGATTAATCAGTTTGCCAATGAGGAAGCTCCCCCATCAGCAAAAAAGGGAAAAAAGACTCAAGTTCTCCCCTTCTTTTTCTTTTTCCAGTTGAAGACCAGCCTTTGGAGATTTCCAAAGTAGATGGTGCATCTCCCTTGGATGGACTGCATGAAGTAACATTCTGCAAATTGCTGTCAGAGGTCCTAAGAGCACAAATCCATCTGGTTTCCATTCCTCGTTGCTGAATGGCGTTTGCTTCAGCAGCCCACTGAGGGCTCTTTTCCTCGGAATTCTGAATTTGTACCTAGGAATCCGAGCTGGGAAGATGCTGAGTTCCATCAAGTGTGTGTTGGTGGGAGACTCTGCTGTGGGGAAAACCTCTCTGTTAGTGCGCTTCACCTCAGAGACCTTCCCAGAGGCCTACAAGCCCACAGTGTATGAAAATACAGGTGTAGACGTCTTCATGGATGGCATCCAGATCAGCCTGGGTCTCTGGGACACAGCTGGCAATGATGCCTTCAGGAGTATCCGCCCTCTGTCCTACCAGCAGGCAGACGTGGTGCTGATGTGCTACTCTGTGGCCAACCATAACTCCTTCCTGAACCTGAAGAACAAGTGGATTGGTGAAGTCAGGAGCAACCTGCCCTGCACCCCCGTGCTGGTGGTGGCCACCCAGACTGACCAGCGGGAGATGGGACCCCACAGGGCTTCCTGCGTCAACGCTATAGAAGGAAAGAGACTGGCCCAGGAGGTGAGAGCCAAGGGCTACCTGGAGTGCTCAGCCCTCAGCAACCGGGGGGTACAGCAGGTATTTGAGTGTGCCGTCCGGACTGCCATCAACCAGGCCAGGAGACGCAACAGAAGGAGGTTCTTCTCCGTTAACGAGTGCAAGATCCTCTAAACCCCAAAGACTCCACCCAGCAGTCACTTACCTCAAAGACTAACTGGGACAGGGAGAGCAGGCAAGCCAGCAAGCGTCGATGCTCTTTCTGGGCACGTCCTAAGCAGCCTGAAGCAGCGTGAGCAGCAGCAGGAAACCTTTCGGATACAGTTGTTGACGAGACTTGGCTACTGGATGTTTTTACGAAATACACTCTATCAAAGAACTCTTTGCCCATTACAGTTAGAAGATCCCTTGGGAAACTGTAATGAATATTTCACCTTCGATTATAAAACCAAAGCGGTCTCCATAATTTTGGATAATGAAGTGAGTTTTCCAAAGAATTCTATATTTAAAGACACATTGTATTTAAATAATAACAAAATAAATAGCACTGGTGTATAATTAGTTTTCACACTTGGGAAGTCTTTTCCTATCTACTGACAAACACAAATTGATGTATGAGTGAAATGACCTTATAGGGCCCTGCCATATGTTTGTAGTGTCGGTATTTTCGTCTGAAGTAGTAATTTTGTTGAAATCACTTGCCAGCTAGATTTTATTAGGTAATCAAATTTTAAAATTACTGTAAACTGATCCTTGTAATTAATTTTCCACCCACTTGTTATTCAGAGTTGTATATAAAATACAGTTCAATGACATAAGATACTTTAATACTGCCTAATGATTTTAAACAGCTATCATTATATGTCTGTGTAATTATTTTTTTTAAAAAGCGCATTTCTTATGGTTTTGCCTTTCACCCAAAGAACTCCAGTTGTGTACTAAGTATTCTTCTGTCATTCCCCAAAACAGATTGAAGGAAAACCTCTCAGGTAGAGAATCAGACTGCTCGCAGTGATAGCAGCAGAACTTGGAACAGACGCGAGGAAGTCTTACTTTCATTTCAGAGACCACTGCACTTTGCCTGCTTCTTCTGACACTGGGGTTCCTAGCTGGTCGTAGGTCTTGTGAAAGAGCAGGCTCAAAGTCTCTATAATTGTGATTTAGCAAATTTGTTATTTGAGCTCTAAACTGAGCTGGCATGGCAACATAATTCATTAATTTTAGGACCTAATCAGAATAATTGGGATGGTGTTTACATGTATATGTATGTATTTAAGGGAAAAAAGGGAATTTATAGCTTTTACTAGTTCATGAATATGAAACACCTGAATGGAAAAAAAAATCACAAATTCCCAGCACAGGGAACAGGAAAACTATACAGAAGTTGCTTAGATAATAAAAATTTCTCAAGGGAAATACTGAATCAATAGGGACATCCCTCCAACCCCCAACCACCATTCTGTCTAATAGCTTAAAAGCAATGGTATTGACCATCTGTGAAAGCTGAGAACAGAGGACTATGTAAATTAAGAAATCGTGCAGGCTGGAACCCAAGTGTTTCATTTACTCACCTAATCAAAACCTATAACTACTCTGAACCACGTTTATGGAAGTACATCATTGGTTTGGTGTAACATGCCATCACACACCAATGGTAAGGCAGTTGGCATAAATGACTATGATTAGACCTATGCTGACATAACCAAACTAATTTTTCAGTTTCCTTATGTGGTCAATTCTTTATAGCTATAATAGATGTCAAAAATCAAATGTGTGCTCATCTCCACACTGCCTTCTCTTTTTCCTCTTCTCCCATCCACATTCAGGAAAAGGGCTGGGACCAGGGTCTGAGTCTCTGCGTCCAAGGTTCCCTCAATCCTCTGGGACTGACATATCTGCCTTCGCCCGGACAGCTCCAGCTCTCCAGTCCTACAGCCCATCCTCGACTCTGTGTCACCTGTGTCCCTTGACTTGAGAGCTACTATATCCAGCTGTCTATGTTGGGCATCCAGAGGGTTGGAGGGCTTCAAAGCTGGCCAGGCAGGGGAGGCGATGGGAGCGCATCTCCTTGTGATATCCCTGTTGACCCGCCTCCTCTTCTCCAACAATCGCAAATGGTCTTAAATAACTTCTGCAGATTTTCCTTCAGGGCCTGTCTAAGGTAGGCGGTATTTAACATGATAGCAGGAATAAATTTCTAATGACTAACATTGGTTGTCCCAAAGTTTTTCCTTCTTTCTTGTTGAAGGGAGATTGGCAGGGGCTGGGATATGAAAATGGGAAGGGCCCAGATAACTGATTCTAAGTGAGGGAAGAGGTGGTGATTCCACGGTGGAAGCGGTGGAGGAAGGGAAGGTCATAGAGGGCATGGTCAAATGACTTTGCCTTCGTCTGGGCCACAGATGAGCCCTCTGCTTGCTGGCTGGAGCCAAGCTTAAAGGCTGTCTCTGGGAACCCTCACACCTGAGAACAGGAATCCACGTGTAAACCCTCCCCAGCAATGGGACCTGGCAGAAACAGTGGCCCGCTGGCATCTGTCTCCCCTACTAGATGACCATTCTTGAAGGCTGGGCCACCTCCTGTTCATCTCGGTGTTCCCAGGGCCCAGCTCAGGGAAAGAAGCATAGTGAAACAAAGTTGTGTTGAACTGAATTGGAGAGAAGGACAAGAATTGGGCTGATGTGCCGCGAAGTGCTTATGGGAATGAAACAGACCTCCACCAGCCCTGGGGGGTGGGGGACAGGGGTGGGGAAGAAGCAAAAATGGGTCATTGTGTTAGAATCCATGCAGTGTATGTTCTACATGGCTGTTTATCTATTTTTCCTGCCTCGACTCAGGCTATGTTTCTTCCCCTTCAAAACTTTCAGTGCCTTTTTGTAGACTATTGTACGCTGATTTCTAACCATGCTAAATAGCAACGTTAAATATGCTCTTGTTTACGTGAAAGGGTTGGTTTGAGTGGGTAGCTCATCCTATTCTGCTTTACTTTGTACTGACTAATGGGGCGGCCGAAGCTAGTGTGATGAAATGAGGCTGAGCGACAAGAAAGCAGAAGGCATCCCAACGGTGACAGTTTGCGGAGGGCTCCAGATGTGCTGACCCCTGTGCTAAGCACCTGGGCGTGTGTTATCTCACCCTGTGGGGTGAGCACCACCTTACACGGGGAAACTGAGGCCTGGCGCAGCAGGTGAGTGGCAGCATCAGGAGTCTCGAGTGGGTCTGTCAGACTCCAAAGCTGTGCTCAAGACCACTGTGCCCCACTTCCGCCCAGAGCAGCCCGGCTGTATGGTTTTGCCACATCTCATCTCATGTAACCTTGCAGGCCCCAACCCTACTAGTCCCTGTATTTTAAAACTTATTTTTAATAAAATATTCCCAGTCTGATCTTTATCTTCCCCTTTTATTTTTGTTTCTGGCAATAAGAAAGGAACCCACCTACGTCACAGAGCACCAACATTTGCAAAGGTGTCTGCCTTAAACCTTGGCTTTTAAGTATAATTTTATAGGTTGACTGCATGTGAATTGGCAGAAATGAAATACATCATGATTTGATGCTTTAAAAACCTTGGAAAAAATTCTCTTTTTCTTATTTCACTTTTCCACGCCTCAGGTTTCAGGTATCTCCTTTGAATGAGGGAGTGACAGGGGAGAGGAAAGCCCGGTTCTTTCCTTTTAAGGATTTGGTACCGAGGAAGGGCACTTTACCCATCATGAGATGCGATGAAAGGGTTCCAGTGTGGCACATCTATAGGGTTACGATACGATGGAGGGGACAGGGCATCTGCAAGTGTTCATCCCCAGTGCCGAGAAGACTATCTTATGGGTTGAGTCAGATCAGAGCAACTCAAGGGTAGGGTCCTATTTTCCCTCAGGCTGTATCTCTTCTGATAAAGCAAAGAAACATTAATCACTAGCCAAGATCCTGAGCAGTTTTTCACCAGAAAAGATAAAACAAGCCACAGAAATTACTTGTAACGTAAAGTTCCTAAAGAGTACCTGATTCAACCTAAAGTTCATGTTTTGGTCAATTCTAAAATATATCCTGACATGGGACATAATCCTTAATGGTAGATAGACAGCAATAATGGGGGAGTAAGAGGCAGACATATTTGGGAGTCACAAAGTCTGGGTCATGTGTCTTTCAGCCTCAATTTCCTTAACTTAAAACAGTAATTCCTGGATTCCTCTAAGAATTCGTGCAATAGTATTCATACAATAATAGCTTTATATCTGTGAACTATTGTTCAAATGGATGTGTCATTACGGTTTTGGTGGACCTCTATGCAGATACATAGGCTGAACATTCTAGATCAGATCAGAATATTCTAGAACTTGTTGATCGTGGGCCACACGATGGGAAACCTACACAGAAGCAGGTGCCATTTGTAGCAGTGCTAGGTAGAGCAAGATGAGTAAAATTACACGTAATGATAGTGGAAACAAACTACATTTGATTCCTACTGGCTCCAGCTTTGTGTAGGCACTTTACATACACCATGTCATTGAATCCTCAGAACATGCTCATAAGGTAAATATTATTCTCTTTCTGTTGATAAGCAACTGAGACTCAGACTGATATATGGAGATATTGCCCTTGTACAGTTACTATTCAAAACATCCCAGTTTTACTATGTAATTTTGGTTTAATTAAACTTGACCAGCTAAAAATTATATGGTGAATCATATTCAATGTTCATTACACTCGCTAACTTAGCTAAGATGGTGAGAATGATCCCTGTTACACGCTAATGATTAGGGCTTGGCAGCCTTCCTTCATGCACTTCCTTTTGTCACTTTTCCTATGAAAAAGTCTCAGGTGGTTCCTATCCCACTGCCATGGTGGTCTCTGCTGGCTGTTCCCACTCCCCGTTTCCATTTTCCACCCTTGGCTGCCCTCCCCTGTGGCTGGGAGGCTAACCCTGTGGGCTGCATCACCCAGGAACTCTTCCTGGCTGGCTTCTACTTGGATGCAGCTGGTGGGAGACTCTGGCTGGAAGTCAGAGGGTAGGAGGAGAGAATAGTTGGGTGTTTTTTCCTACTTCTTTCCTGCTTGGGTGATGCTTATCTGTCCATAGCTGTGAATCCCTCCCACCTGCTGAGCAGCTTCTCCTCCACATCACCAGCTTTCATGGGGCCCCAGGATGGTATTTCCTCTGTCTGCCTCTCCGTCCTGTAGGAAGTAATGGCTTCCTGCTGGTGCTAGTCTTGGGATGCAGCAACATCCCTCCTGTGTTAACCCAGACCTCTACAAGTAGTGCCTTCATTCAGATCTCTTCATCTGAACCATCTGGAATAAATTTGGTTTCCTATGGAATTTTGACTGATATACTCACCAAATATTAAAAGTCATCTATATGTTCTGGTAGTAAGTGAGTACACATAACTCTTCTGAAGGATATGGGTTTGGCAGCCTGGCTAACTCTCCTGTCCTGAGCCTCAAAAGCCAGGACATATCACTCTCTACTTCTATTTGCTTGGAAGAGAAAGGAGTGTGCTGATTAATTCTAATCTGAATATGCAAAAGAATAGTTCTGGGAGGGCAAAGTTCAAGAATTGTGGGGTTTCTAATGACATATTTATATTAAAAAGCTTTTATCCGTAATATATAAAGAACTACTATGAATCATCAAGAAAAACAGCCCAATTTTAAAAATGCACATTTCTCAGAAAAAGAAATATGCATAACCAATAAACAATAGAAAAGGTGCTCAATCTCACCAGTAGCAGGGAAATGGAAACAAAATCCACAATGAGATATCATTTTCCTACTACCATATTGACGGAGAATTAAAAAGTATGACTGAGGCACTGGCAAGGGTATGAAACAATAGGAAACCTTATACGCTTCTTGTGGGCATATAAGTTGATATAACATTTTGGCATTAGTTAGTAGTATTGAATATCCTATACCCTTGACCTAGACATTTCATGCCCTAGAGATATACTTACATAGACTTCCCGGGAGACCTGCATGTAAACGTTCTTAGTAGCATTGTAGATAATAGCAAAAACTACAAACAACACAATGTAATCAAGAGAGAATGGCTAAATAAATTTTGGTATATTCTCACATAGAATACTATGCAACAATGAAAATGAATGAACTGTAGCTGTATGTATCAATATAAATTAATGTAGACAATATTGAGAAAAAAGCAAGTAGTCAAATAATATATGTATTATGATTGCATTTAAGTGAAGTTCAAATGCAAGCAAAGCTTAACAATACAATACTTAGGGTCAAAAACACTTTAAAGCATGGGAATGATTAACACAGCGTTTAATTAAGTGGTTACCTCTCCTAGGGAGATAAGGGAATACAACTGAGCAGGGTCACCCAGGGATGTCACAGGTATTGTTCTATTTCTTAAGTTTGGGAAGTGGGTACAAGAATGATCATTTAATTTTTTCTGTTATTTATTCTTCAAAAATATTCCTATGTGTTTTATACACTCTTTTGTGTGCCTGATATAATTCATAATTTTAAAAGGTTTTTAAGGACTTCCCTGGTGGTCCGCGGTTAGGACTCTGTGCTCTCACTGTCAAGGGCCCAGGTTTGATCCCTGGTCAGGGAGCTAAGATCCCACATGCCGCATGGTGTGGCAAAAAAAAAACAAAAAACTTTTTTTTTAAAGTTCAGGTTGTACAGTCAAATTTCCAGAATTTCAGCTCTGTCCCTCAGTAGCTTTGCAACCTTGTTCAAGTTAACTAGCCTCTCTGTACATCAATTTCCTCATCTGTAAAATGGAGAAAATAACATCACAGGGTGGTGAGGATTAAAGAAAAGAATGAATACAGGTAAAGTCTGCACTATGTCTGGCACATAGCAAGTTTTCAATAAATGGCATCTCTGTCATTCAATTGTCATCCTCCCTCAGAGCTGGGAGGATCCTGATCTTTAGTGGATGAAGACATTAAGATCTGGGGACAGTTAAATGACCTTCCCAAAGATCTATGAGCTGGTGGCAGACTCAGCCCACCTCACTCTCCCTACCACATTTTGGGTGTTCTTTCTCTAAGCTTCATGAGAGCAGAGAGGTTTGGTTTTACTTGTTCACTTTTTATAAGCTCACTTTTCAATCCAGGTTTCCTGTACTCTATAATTTGCAGTATTTTTTCTTAGCACAAAGCAGGTGCCTTTCAGTGCCTTACAGGAGGGATCAACAGAGAATCCTTTATCTTATTTATTCATTCAGCATTTACTAGGCTCCTTTTGTTCTTTCAGGGGGTGATACTAGGCTTCTTGCGTTCTCTCAGGGGGTGATTCAAAGAAAGTAGAGGACGTCACTAAAAGAGACATCGATCCGAGCATCTCTCCATCGCTGGATTTACAATATTGTTTCATAATTATGTGTTCATGTTTCCATTCCCCCATTGGACCGTGACCTTCTTAGCAACAAGACTGCAAATAGCCAAAGCTGCTGCTTTTGTGGAGTTTAGGATCTAGTTAGGTAGGGATATCTGTGTATGGGCAGATAATAATTATGTAAACAAATCTGATAAATATGGATGGGTGATCAGTACTATAAGGAAATAAATTAGGAAAAGGGAGGGAGGACACTTGGTAGTTTATCCTCTTAATTGAGGAGAAGCCTGGCTGATGTAGACAGACTGCATCATTTAAAAATAAACCACCCCGGGCTTCCCTGGTGGCTCAGTGGTTGGGAGTCCACCTGCCGATGCAGGGGACACGGGTTCGTGCCCCGGTCTGGGAAGTTCCCACATGCCGCGGAGTGCCTGGGCCCGTGAGCCATGGCTGCTGAGCCTGCGCGTCCGGAGCCTGTGCTCCGCAACAGGAGAGGCCACAACAGTGAGAAGCCCACGTACAGCAAAAAAATAAATAAATAAAAATAAACCACCCCTCTGAAAAGAAAGCAGGCTTAACTTTTTGTCTGCTGGCCTCAAAAAAGGGACACACAGCTTTTCACAACAATCAGTGTTCAATACCCATTTCCCTCCAGAAGTGACTGACTTGGGGGATTCCAACCCACCTGACTGTTGGGTTAGGGCTGTTCCAAAGGATGGATTAGAAGAGACTGGCACAGAAAAGTGACATGATTTACAGAAGCTGGGGTTTACGCAGGCAAGTGGTTTCCAACAGATTCTGAAAACAAGGAAGGAAATGACTAGAACTCAGGGTCTAGATAGGACTCAAAGTGGAGCCAAAAGCTTGCCTGCTGGGACTTGTGGAGCAATTCCAAGAATATGTGTGTGGACGTGGTAGCACAGGCGTGAGAAACAGCAAGATTACAGCATGCTAGAGCCCATCTACTGATGCAGTTGCAGTGCTTGCTCTTTATGGCTGTGTTGTTTAAATAGAACATAGTAAGTTGCCCTAATCTGTCTTTGCTCTGTGGAAGTTTCACCCTGATGGAAACAGGAGGGGTGCGATTTACGAGTGAGTCACTGGAATTAACCAAAGAGCCGTTGTTGGGTGGTAAAGCTGTCATCTCAGGGAACTAAAGATTTACTGAGGATTTTGATTGACAATGTTTTTTATTAAGTTTTCGGAAAGCCCCCAATAAATCACTGCATGTATGTACTTCTCAAATACATCTCTCTTTCCCTCTTTTCTCCTCCTTTTCATCATTTCCCTCTGTAGCTAGGTACCCCTGTCACCTGTCTTTGGTTGCTCCAGCATCTGAAATGGTGCCATGCCCATAGTAGATGCTGACCTCTATTTCTTTTTTATTTTATTTTTATTTTATTTTTTTTGTGGTACACGGGCCTCTCACTGCTGTGGCCTCTCCCGTTGCAGAGCACAGGCTCCAGATGCACAGGCTCAGCGGCCATGGCTCACGGACCCAGCCACTCCATGGCACGTGGGATCTTCCCGGACCGGGGCACGAACCCGTGTCCCCTGCATCGGCAGGTGGACTCTCAACCACTGCGCCACCAGGGAAGCCCTGACCTCTGTTTCTTGAGTAAATCAATCCTTATTATCACCATCACACACATCCATTCATACAGCACTTTAGAAGTGTCCAAAGTGCTTTTCCATGCCTTCTGGTACTAATTGCCAGTATTTGCTTAGCACTCTCTAAACAATCAAGTACTTTGTGTATGTTGTCACCCATGACGTCACAACAATGCTGTGGGTTATTATTATTTGGCCCATTTTACAGGCAAGGAAGCTAAGGCTCTGGAAGGTTAAATGACTCATCTATGCGCACTTAACTGACACTTGGCAGACTCAGGATCGTGCTTAGACCTCTTGGCTCCAAGCTCCCCTTTTTCCATGCCACTAAGCAAGCTTTCATCTGAGGCTCAAGACGACCCTGTGAAGAAGAAATGAGAGAGATGAGGCCCAGGAAGGTGATGTGACATGTCCAGGCCATGCACACAGTTACTGACCAGAAGAGAGGTCTCTGTTTCTAAGCCCTGGCCGTCAATATTATCATTCTTATTATCATAACGTGTTTTAAAAAAATTGGAAATTGCTATGTGGTTGTCTCTGATCAACAAATGGAAAAGTCTGAAAGAGGGAAATTATCTGTTAATCTAGGTCTAAACCATATTTGCATTAATTCTCTGGATACTGCCTGCAAACTCACACTAATTTTTTTCTCTCCTTCTGTTAGTGTGTATACTTCCATTGAGAGTATAATATATAAATCAACATGGCTGGAACATTTTCTTCCGTTTCTCTATTATTTTTGTTAAATTATTATACTATATAGTATCAATGTTTATATAATATATTATATTGTATTATATATTATTACTATTATTATATTATTATGTGCTATTATTAGACCCACATTTTTGGAGCTGGAAGAAAACTCAGGGAGGATTTAACACAAGCTCATCACTTTGCAGATGAGGAAACTGACTCTCCAAGTTGCCCAAGGACACACAGCTGGCTGCAGGCAAAGCTGGGACCTTGAGAGCTAGGTCTCAGCTCCCAGGAGCTCTTCTATCTTCCCTCTGGCCTCAAACCTCCCAGCCTCTATCTACCTAGTTTCAGGTTTCAACGATGGAAGTTTAAAGGTTTACCCTTTGCTTAAAACGTCAGAGGCACTGGCAGGTGATTAAAAAAAGAAAAGAAAATGTCAGAGGGAAAGGCCAACACATGAAACCAGCAACGGTAGAAGTGCAGGAAGACACAGGACACAGCAGCCAGCCAGCAGCGCTGCCTTGTGTGTTATTAACAAGCCAGCAGCCAGAGCTATGAGCCCTGAACAACTCAGAGCTGGGCCTTCATGGGCTCAGGGGGAATCTGAGAGAGGCTCTCCCTTCTTCCACCCAAATACTCAGAAGGGAAACTTGCAAGCCAGCCTGGTTGTGACAGGTTAAAACAGTCATAGAGGAAAGAGATTCTTTACATAGATATGTATTTCTATATCTGTCCCCCCAGATTATACAAATATTGCATGCTTTTTTTTTTTTTTTTTTTTGCGGTACGTGGGCCTCTCACTGCTGGGGCCCCTCCTGCTGCGGAGCACAGGCTCCAGACGTGCAGGCCCAGTGGCCATGGCTCACGGGCCCAGCCGCTCCGCGGCACATGGGATCTTCTCAGACCGGGACACGAACCCACGTCCCCTGCATTGGCAGGCGGACTCTCAACCACTGCGCCACCAGGGAAGCCCTGCTTATTGTTTAAAAAATTAGAAAAAAACAGCAAAGCAAAAGACAATAATTAAAATCACTGTTACATCATTTTTTGTATTTACCCCTACAGAATTTTTCTTATACACTTATGCATGTATTTTTGAAAAAATAGGATCATATAGTAAAATCTGATTTCCAATCTACTTTTTAAAATTTACTATATTGTGAACAGCTTTCTATGTTGGCATGTTAATGAATATACATACTCCTATGCTGTTGTATGTAAAGGCAGCATGGTAACTATTCCAGATTTTTCCAAGGAACCTGTAACCATATGTTTGTTAATTGCATCTATGGACATGTATTGAACTGTGTATGGGAAATTTGTGTGTGTGTGTGTGTGTGTGGCCTTGCTTAAAGCTGTAGTAAAAACCACAGATATATCTGGCACTATGTGCTTTATGTATGTTAATTTATTTTCTTGTAAACACTCAAGATGAAGTTTATGTTATCATCCCCATTTTACAGATGAGGAAACTTACCCAAAGTCAGTCACCTAGCATGTGTCAGAGTCAAGATTCAGTCCAGGCAATCTGGCCCAAGCCTGTGCTCCTGACACCACACTTCCAAGAATGGTTCCACCTATTTGGTTCCACACTCCAGCTCCTCGGTTACAAAACTGGAGGGCCTGTAGGAACATCCAGTCCTAGAAAGAAAAGTCTTAGTATGACAGATGTGAGGTCCAGAGAGTTCTTGACTTTACTATCAAGTCACCTGTAAGTTCATCACAGAGTTTGAAGATCATCCATCCAGCTGCTCTTTCTCTGGTCTTCTCCGACCATCTTCCCCCCACAGACCGCCCCCCACAAAACCCATCTTCTTCTACCTTCTCAGCCCTTCCCGCAGCCTTGGGCTCCATGTAGAAGGTCCCAGTGGAGGCTTAAGCCCTTCAGAGTGAAACAGCTATAAAACAAACACACCTTTCTTTGGTTACTATTGACAACTGTCAGACAGAACTATTTGGTGTTAGGCTCTCACAGTCACTTTCTTTCATTTTACCAGACTCCCTCCCAGGAAGGGCTGGGAGGGGGCCTTGGGGAGGAAGGAAAGAGGGGTGAGAGGGGAAGAAAACCCCCATCCTGCCACAACACAGAGCCTCGGATTTTGCTCTGCTTTGATGCTAACGTCTCTGATTCTCCCTGGTTCGTTCTGAAGTTGGGAGGTGGGGGAGGGAGGAGGGCATGAGGGCAGCTGAGCCTCCAAGCAATGGCATGGCTCTAAGAAGCTGTTTGACGAGGACCCTTGAATGGACGCCTCTATTTCCCTCCCCTCCAAAGAATGACAGTCACCTTGGGTAAGTCTGTTGTTAGAGTTGAATGGCTGGAGGTTTGTGTAGGATGGACTCAGGGTCTCTTCTCTTCCAGGAGGTTTTCAGAATGGAACTTTTCATGTGAGAAAGTCATCTGGCCTTTCCAGTGGGTCTGTGATCTTCTGATTAAACCACTGTGGTAAAAGACCTTTTCTTTTTCTTTATTTCCAACCATTGCAGACAAATACTGCTTAAAAGTACAATAAATTCCAAGAAGAAGAAGAAGGAGGAGGAGGACAGAGAAGGAAAGACAAAGATTTAATAGGAAAAAAATGAAGTAAAAAAAAGACATACGGGACTTCCCTGGTGGCGCAGTGGTTAAGAATCCGCCTGCCAATGCAGGGGACACAGGTTCAAGCCCTGGTCCGGGAAGATCCCACATGCCACAGGGCAACTAAGCCCGTGCGCCACAACTACTGAGCCTGTGCTCTAGAACCCGCGAGCCACAACTACGGAGCCCACGTGCTGCAACTACTGAAACCCGCACACCTAGAGCCCGCTCTCCGCAATGAGAGAAGCCACCGCAATGAAAAGCCCGTGCACCGCAACAAAGAGTAGCCCCCGCTCACCGCAACTAGAGAAAGCCCGAGCAGCAATGAAGACCCAACACTGCCAAAAAAAAAAAAAAGACTTAAAATGCAAGTCCCATTTTTATTATTAGATTCAATAGACATTATCCAATTGCTAAAAAACTTTCTAATCTAAACTCCTGATTTCTGTGCTTATCTTGCTGTGGTCTAGTAACAGTCTCAAGACCTGTCTGCCTGGTGTTTGGATCACACTGCGAGCAGCTATGATCTAGTTCACTCATTTCTTTGCCGGAAAAGTTCATTCATTCACTCATTTATTCTCTGAATAAACATTCGTTAAGCACCTGTTACAGGCAGGGCATATAGGTTAATCCTGACTTTCTCAGGATTACAGTGACACCATGATTATGTGTTATTTTTACATAATTAAATTGCAATCGTCATGGTATATATCAATATAATATGATGTTCACTGTAATAGCTTTGGAAAGATAAATTGTCCCAGACCTGGTCTGGGACAGACCCTTTCTGTGTGTGATATAATTCAAAACCTCTTTCTGGGAAGAAAATCAATGCTCCTGATAAAACACCTATGCAATTTTCTGATCGATTGCAATGGTATTGAGACTTGTTCCAGGAAACAAGTCACCCTCGCACTTCCTTCCCCCCACCCCCAGCTGACCGTCAGACACAGTCTAGTTGACCTTTAACCAGACAGTCTTTTCTTTCCTTTTCTAGTCTGATTATCTGGCCATCCCTATCAAGTGTGAATCTTTGAAATGGACTCCTAGAGGCCTCTTCCCTTGGAGAAAACCTGCAAGAGTTTGACACATGATCATATCTAAGGAAGGAGGTGACAATTCTCATGGGTTGGTGGAGCTGGCAGGAACCCATGACCTTGAGCAAGCTTTATAATATTTCTGAGTCTCAGTTTTTTCATCTATGAAATGGAAAGACTAATACCTCAGGTTGTGAGAATTAGGTGAGGCATTGGATGGAAAGGGCTTGGTAGGTAAGGAGTGCACCATAAGTGTTCACCATTTGTTATGATGATGACTGTGGATTCCTGATCTCCTTGGAGTCAAAAGCCCTGTGGTACCAGGTTCCTCCTCTGCTCCAAATCAAGCTCTGGACCTTAGCTTGCTCTATGCGATGCCTAGAGGGAACAGACCCACCAAGGGGCTCAGGAAAGGAACTGTCTAGAGCAGCAGAAGCCCAGTTCCTCAGGGGGAGGAGGGGACAGCCTGAAGTGGGTAAGTCAGCCAGGCTTGCATATGGGGTAACACTCACATTTCCCACACTTTGAAAGTTCCCTCTAAGGTAGAGGGGAGGGGATTAAGCTCGAGTCGCCTTGGGGCCAATTCTGGCTGAAAGACTTACAGCAGGTGTGTGATCTGGAAGCCAGCCAAGCAGACTCACCCCACATCTGTGGGAGAAGGCAGTGGTCTCCTGTGGTTTCAGTCCTGTGGCTGTTACTCAGGCACTGTTTATGGGCTGCCCTTTTTCACAGCTTTTCTCTTAGCTTGAGGCTGGGGTTGAGGGGAGGAGGGAGGCTGCTGAATTCTGCTGGTTCTCTTTCGTCCGTTCTGCTCTTGATAGAAGAAGCACATGTGTCATGTAGTGAATAATTTTCCTCTTTTAACCTCAATCTGCTTTTTCTGAGAGAATGACGTCTGTGTAAGAGGCTCTGGAAGAGGCAGGAGGGGGAGACAGAGGAGGAGTCAAGGGAGGGAGAGGAAGGGAGATGGGAGTCTGGCCAATGTCCCCAGACCACTTTATATTGTGGAGACTTACAAACTGACCATTCTCTGCCACGGCCCCCAGGGGTAAAAGGAAGAGGAGGACGCAGGAGAAGAGAAAGAGTGTTTGCGCGTGGTACAGCGATGCCAGCTGGCAGGGCACCTTTGTGAGGATTAGAAATGCTGCCTTCTCTGGGTGCACCTGACCCCGCACCAGCCAGCAGAGATTGGCAAGCCCAGCACAGGCTGGCTTTCAGTCTCCACTGTCCCCTCTGCCTAGAGTTTTGTTCAGTGAACAGCCTGAGCAACTGTGACCAGCAGCCCTGACTGGGGGAAGACAGTTCCCAAATGCAGTGGCAGATGAGGGCTCACAAGAAACAGATAAGAAGCAAAGAGGTAACACCTGTTCTTGTTTATGACTACCATGTCTGGTGGGTATAAAGCTACAGTCCATTTCCGGAAAGAAAGCCTTACTACTGGGAAGTCCCTCTACTCATAGAATATAGCTCTTTACTTTCTCCACGAAGCATCAGTCAAACCCTATGTAATCTAGTTCTCCCCCTCCTTTTCCACCAAACTTGGACTCTGTCCCTGTTTCCCCGCCGTATTGCTTCTTTTGGGCTCCCTAGGAAGGGGCTTCCCGGACTTCAGAGTGAAATCTCTACCCCCAACATTTCTGCTACTAATACTCACTACCACGTACAGGAAAACTCTGGTGCCTTATTCTGCTGAATCTTTTTTTATTTTTTAATTTTTTTCCTCTTATCAAATGACACCTCTTTTAGAAAGAAGGAGATGAAAAAGCTAAGAGGGTAAAGGAACATGAGAGTGGAGAAAATCCTGCCTAGTCACACATAGTTTTTTGCTTTAATTTATTTTCTTCCCCCGTGGAGAGAATGTTTAAAGCTTTCATCAGATTGCCAAAGGAGTCCATGAGCCTAAAATTTCAAGAGCCGCTGCTATAAAATGACTCACAGAATCTAAACAAAAGGGGCATAGAAAGTTCAGGGAGGGTTTATTAAATTTATTTTATCCCACTGTCTGATTTTCAGCAGCTTATCTAATTTCTTTCAGGCCACGGGCATGAACACTGCTGCTTATTCTCCTGCCTGTCCTGGATGGCCCCCAGAATCACATTATTCTAATTGCCAGCTAGCAGGCCTCCCATTCTTCAGCCCCTCAGGCTCCACATGTCACCAGAGTTATAATCCTAAAGCGTATCTTTCATCATATCTTCACCAAACTCCAAGCAGCTCATTGGCGTTAAACTCCTCCATCGTCTGGCCCACTCAACCTCCCTGACCTTATCGTGCTCTGTTCTTTAGCCAGCCCTCCATGCCAGCCGGGTTGGTCAATGTACTGCTCACGACATGGACATTGTGACCGTCGACCTCCAAGTCATTACCCTTAATCTAGGTCTTTGTCACCCCTTTCCCCTCAGTTTTCCAGAACCTTCCATCATTTAAGGCCAGCTCTCTGAAGTGGTATGCCCTGCTTCTGTGTTCCCACAGCACCCCGTTTTCCCCATCACAGACCCCATGACTGTGTGCAGTAACTCTTGCCTGCTCTCTTCATCTCTCCCACTGGTCAGTGAGTTTCTTCCGGATAGGGGTTGTGTTTGGCCAATGTTCCCAATATTGCCTGGAAGTTTGTATGTGCTTGGATAGTTAAATATTTATTGGATAACTGAAGTTTTCTCTGACAATTATAGTGCATGCCCCCTCTGGGCCTGTATTTCCCCGAACTTCTATTATATTTATTGTTTCTACCAGGGACCGATAATCAGAATTACTGGAAGAGTTTTATAAAATACAAATTCTCAGAGCCCTATCCCAGCTCTACTGTATCAGGATCTAGAGGGATGGGCACCAGAATATGTATTTCTACAAAGTTCCCTAGATGTTTTTGATAACCTAGTTTGCTTTATATCTCAAACTTTTTTGGGGCCACTTTACACTCTTAAAAATCACTGAAAAATCTAGAGTTTTTGTTGATGTGCGTTGTAGTTATTAATGTTAACCAAACTAAAATTACAATGGATAAATGACAAAATATTTATATATTAATTCATTCAAAGTAACAATAATAGATCCATTAAATGTTAACATAAATGACACGTTCTTTTTTGTTTGTGTATTTATTGAATTTTATTTTATTTATTTTTTGTACAGCAGGTTCTTATTAGTTATCTATTTTATACATATTAGTGTATACATGTCTATCCCTACCTCCCAATTCATCCCACCACCACCACCCCACCACTTTCCCCCCTTGGTGTCCATACGTTTGTTCTCTACATCTGTGAATGACACATTCTTAAATAAAAAATGTTTTCCTAAACAACAGTTTTAATGAGAAGAGTACCATTGTTTTATATTTTTGCAAATTGCTTTAATGTCTAACTTAATAGATGATAGTTAGATTGCATATCTGTCTTTGCATTCAGTCTGGTGCAATTTGCCATGTGTGGTTTTGGATGCAATATATGAAGAAAATTCAGCTTCACATGAACAAAAAGAAGTATTTTCATAGACTTTTCAGATCATTGTGGATATTTTTCTTTGAAAGTACTCCAAAAATTGATGTTATAGTTTCTTAAAAGTTAGTTGCAATGTGGAATCCGGAACCATATCAATGAACTCTGAACTCTTGTAGAGAATGAGCGAAACAGACAAGTAAGTCCTTAGTATTATTATGAACATAGTTTTGACTATTTTTTGAGGTTCCTACAGTGATCTATTGTTCATTATTTTTACAACTTTTTCATGAAGATAATTCTCAGATTGTTTAATTCATTCAACAATTATTGTTGAGTGCTGTGTGCCAGGTGGTGTTCTGGGCATTGAAGTTCTAAATGTAACTGATCCCACAACAAAATTATATTGATGAGAGAGGCCCCAGTTTCAGAGTTGCTGCTAGTCCATTTGGTACCTTTGTGTAAATTAGAAAAAGTCACTTCGTCTGAAGTCTCATGGGCACACACTTCTGCAAGCAGTGCCCCCTCCTTCAGGTGGACATAAACTTGCACTGGACACAGGGCTTGGTGAGAGGACTGTGGGTATAATTGTAGCCACCACTCACTTGTTGGTGGAGTACTTTTTTGCAGTGAACAACTTAGGCAACTGCTCGTGGTAGCCTTACGTGTTTTACATTTCTCTTGTTCCCTAAGCTGGTTGGCCTGAGAGCCAGAATTTGAACCCAAGTGGTGAGGCTCCAGAAGGTTCCAGTAAGTCTGTGACCTTAACCACTAGACTATGCAATTCCTGATGCATAGCGGACTGACGCCAAGTGGCAGGGGTATGGGTAGTAGTTGTAATATTACATCCTCTTAGGCTTAACAGATTTCTATTAAGAGATTTATATGACTTGACAAATGTGGTACTTCCTAAAGACAATAAAATAGAGGGACATGTCCACAGTTCTCTTCAGCACAAACATATGTTCAACAACTACAAAGAATGCTGGTCCACTTTGGTGTTAACTACCAAAACTTTGTCACTGAGGCATGCATGAACCTCTCAGCCAAGTGACATTATTATCTGGGCACTTACACTGTCTTCAACTGTGTCAAATGCTACTGAGGTTCAAGTGGAAGAGAAGTGAGAATTGGCCATTGGATTTATTAACACAGTAGTGACCTTGTCAAGAGCAGTTTCATCCAAAAGTTGTTGGCAAAAGATTGATTGGTGTATGTTCTGTAGAGAATTTTTCGACTGGGTCTCACTGAAACGTTAAAGAATGGGCCTTCGTCATCTGTATTTCTACAGATCTCTGTATTTTGTAGAGTTATATTTCATTCCTTTGCTACGGCGTGAATCTGTGCAAAGGTTGGAGATGCAGTTCTGCAGACATCTTGGATGCAGGTGCCTTCAAATTTGTGGTGGAGTCAGGGACCCACTGTCTGCGGCAGAGTGATGAGACTGCCTAGAATGTGGTTACCTGAGAATAGCTGAGGTCTGGGGGAGTTTCTCACCACCTAATCAAAGCTCACACCTGCAGCCCTTCCTGCACCTGCGTGTGGAGCACTATGAAAACAGGCAACCCAACAAGTACGGACAGCTTGACGATGACTGAGGGCCCAAGGATGTGGTTGATGGGGGCTGGGGAAGGGAGGGAGACAGAGACGGGGAGAGGACAAGTGAATTTTTCAATGCTTCCGAGAATCATCTGAACAGAGATTAAAGCTCTGAGGAAGGGGCCAGGAGGGAGTTAAACGAGGCCTGGCAAAATCAAGCTTGGACTGGAGCTCTGTGTGGCCATGACCCTCGGCTCTCCCAGCTGCAGTGTCTTCAATTATGAAAGGAGGTGACTGGTCTCTATAACCTTGAAAGTCCCTTCTGGTGCTCTGAGCTGGTATCACATGACTGCAAGTTCCATGGTTTGAGAGCAATTTAAAAAGAAAACACAACTTTGTTTGTTTGTTTTTCTTCCCAAGTAGAGAAGAATGTTTGGGAAATGAAGTTTGTTTTGGAACCTATACTACATACCAAGAATAATAACATGAAATATCCTTTCATTAATCTTCTAATATGTCTATTCCAGACTCTTTGGATATTTAACATGCTTTCCTATGATGTTTTATAAATTTACATCAAGGTTAAAAGCCAGGTTTTAGCATCAGATGGATCTGAGTTTAAGTTCTTTTATGGCCCTTTGGTAGCTGTGTGACCAAAGGCAAATTGTGTAGCTTCTCCAAATTTCTGTTTTCTCAAATATAAAACTGGGGATAATACAAATACCTTTCTCATGGGTTTTTGTGTACCTCCCTTCCTCCACTGTTCAAATAAACCACAAATTACCCAAACCTTCTTTGGAAGAATGTTGGAGTGGCTTCTACTCAGCAGTAGTATCCAGGAGGAGGGAGATCTTTTCCACATGCAACCAGAGGGGGACATGCCGAAAGCTGAGTGTGACTGTGACGCCCTGTGTGCGAATGTTCCATCAGACAACATGGAACCCAGAGAAATGGGATTACGCTGCTTACCTGGTGGGCTGAACACAACATGCTGTCACTGGTGAGGATGAAACCTTTATTTCCCCTGATATAGTCTGATCAACAACTAGAAGTACTGGAATTTTGTTTTGTTCTGTTTCATTTTTAAAAACAAGGAGGAATGAATGTGGGTTTGGGAGTGGGAGTGAGGGAGAGAGTCCTAGTGTAAACATTCAGATTGCAGGTTTTAAGAGAATAAAAAATTTTGCTTATGTAATAGCTTGTTCTTATGTTTACCAATAAAACGTATCAATGCTCAATTAAATTTATTGATAAATACCAATAAAACTATATTGTTATTCTCTCTGAGTAATGGCCTACGAATACTTACACTTTTTATGATAGCGTAGCATAATGATCTGCATTTTCCAAACTTTAAAATTATAGTATACTTGTTGATAATTTTATTAAAATCTTACAAACTTAGAATGACAGCTATTCATATTATTCAATATTCTCTTCCAATCATTTTCAATGTGTAGTTGTATTTTTGTAGAATTGCAATTAGTATGTATATACTCTTTTGTATATATGTATTTTTCATTTAACATTATTTTCTGAACAAATTTTCATGTTTTTCCACAGTAATATTTATTTTACGGCTAAATATTCCATTGCATAAGTAGATGCCGTAAATATCTAAGTGTTTTTGCATTTATGTTATTTTTCTGGGCTATCTTCAGGTGTTTGTACCTTGATCAGAAGGTATAAATATTTTATAATTCTTATCAAAGTTATTTAATACTCAACATATTGACATTGTTTTGGTCCCTATTCTTAGGATATTTCTAAAATAATAATCTGCTTGTAATAATCTGATTGTAAATCATTTACTAGAACAATGTAAAGATTAGAAATAATTCTTACAGGGGGTATGGACTAAAGTAACTTTATTGAACATCTATTAGGAACAGTTTGCATCTGTCTAGGCACTATGCATGGATTTAGTTAATAAGTGGGAAATCTGGGATTTAAACCCTGTCAGTCTAGTTCCAGAATTTATGCACCAAACCACTATCTGTTTTGTTAAAGCTAACTCAATTCTTAAAGAATCCTCCAAGGCAAGTGTATTTAACCCCATTTTACAGAAAAAACAGAAGCTGAGAGGGTTTAAATCAAGAGCTTAAACTGAGGTACATATAGGGAGTGGATGTAAGATGACATTTCCCCCTCCACTCTCTCGTTTTGCTTAGAGTATATACCTCTCTCAATCTCTGTTGATAGTCATGGTTATAAGAACTTTTGTTTTGGTTTACCGTTAACTCAGTGATGAGAAAAACAACAGCCCAAGAATGACAATGAAATGTTACTAGTGAGAGTCGAGGCCTCTCAATTAGGACAACACAAACAATTTAAAACGACCATTCTTGTTAAAGTTCATAGATAAAGAAAGCGAGGCTGCAGGGAAGGTTTAAGACATGACTCTGTCAATCCTGCAAGTGAAATAACTTGTCTTTGTTCTATATGATGTCTCACTTTCCCATAGGCTAGACCAAGCTTGTTCACATGGGATCTTGGCAGGTTTCCAAGAAAGAGAGAGTAAACCTGTCCAAGGCCTCTTAGGTCCAGGCTCAGGACTAGCACACTGTCATTTTTGTCATATTCTATTGGCCAAGGCAAGTCACAAGGCTGATCCAGGAAAAAGGTGGGGACATAGACTCCAACCCTTTATGGGAAGAACTGTAAAGTGACATTGCAAAGTGTGTGGACAAAGGGAGGGGTGAAGAATTGAGGCCATTTTTGCAATCAATCGACCACATCCAGTCTTCCAAGTTTTCAGCAGAAGTTAGAAATCTAGATCTTTATATGAAATTTCCTGAGTTTTAAGTATTGCCTGCTAATTTACAACTTTTAAGACAGTGGTGGCCCAATGCTCTGTGGGCCAAACATACGTCTGAGTTAGATGTGGTCTGTCAGCCATTTGCAACTTCTGGGTACATAGTCTGCTTGTGTTTCCACAGTAATGCCGAGAAGGAGGTTTGAACTGGGGGCTGTCTGGACTCCAGGTCCATATTCATTCAGCAAACATTTGCATGCCTCCAAGTACAAGGCACTGACCAACAAAGATAAATAAAGCACAATCCCTTCCCTGAAGGGGCTTCTGGTCAAAAGTGGGAGACAACCTGTAAACATACATTTAATTCATGTGGTTAAATGCTACAGATTGATTACTATAACCCTGGGTCTCTCTCTCTCTCTCTCTCTCTCTCTCCCCCCTTTCATACATGCCACACCTTGAAGGTGGAGTGATTGATCTCATTGGTAAATTTGGGGAAAACACCTGGGTATGTTCAGCTCAGTCCCCTGTGTACTCTCAGACCAGGGCCTGGCCAAGGAGAGTGCGTGTTCTCTGATCCTTCCTGCTGAAAGTCCTCCCAGAACAGGTCCCTCCGTGCTGGCCTCTCTCCACCCCCTGCCCCTGGTGAGCACTGCTGAGAATGGGTGAGAATCAGCCCCACCTGATTCTGGGGCTCAGGAAGCAAGCTCATATAACTCTCACATAGGCTTTGTCTTCCTACCCAGCTTTATCAGCCACAAAGGTGACATCTTGGCTTCTGGCTTTCTCTTCTATTTTATTTTTTAACTTGTTCAGAACCCGGATAGGGAAAAGACATGTTATTTATTGAGTGACAGCCTCAGAGACCTCAATGGTACTGTGATTATGATTAGAGTATATATATATATATATTCATATAATATATTATATACAGTGTTTACATAATATTACATAACATTTACATAATATTACAATAATGTTTACATAATATACATGTGTATTCACACACACACACTATAGGTTTCTATACACATGTACATGGGTACAAACACGGCACTGTGAGGGCCCTGACTGCTCAGCCCCTTCACCGTGCTGCCTCTCAGAGCTCAACCTTGAGCTTGAGTGTACCGAAGTGGAGATGTAAGTCTCATATTCAAACAAAGGAAACAGGAATGTTCTTAACCCAAGTAAAAGCTGGTATCAAAAACGTGGAGCAGGGCTTCCTATCAGTACAAAATCACCCATTACAGTTTGACATACACTTTTCCTTTTAGGAGTCTCTCTAGGTAGCATCGGCTTTGATCCCACGCCAGCTTTTGTCCCCATGTTGTTACCAAGGGTCTATGTTTCCCAGGAGAAAATGGGTTTGATTTCAAAGGACTCTATAGGTTGCCTTATGGGTCTCAGAATTTCATGAGTTTATTCACCAAGGGGGTTCTGAGCACCCAGTACGTGGTGGACTCTGTGCTGGGTGCTGGGGAAACAACAGAACAGGGAGCCACATCCCTGCCCTCAGGGAGCTGCCACCTCCAAGGAGAACCTGAAGCCAAGAGATGGAAGTGAGCCCCCCGAAGCATGCTAGGGCCCAGGGCCAAGGAAGGCTTTAAGTCCTGGGGTACTCAGTGACAGGCTGAGAACGAATGGCCCTCTCATTTCTTCCGACAAGTTTCTTCTTTCATACTGTTTGCCTTTTCCCTGGTAACGCTCATTGTCTGTTGCGTTGTGAAGACAGTTTGAGGGTACCATCCCACCCTTCACGTATGTTCCATCTGTCACACGTGAGTGCAGACTCTCAGGTTGTGCAGGCTGGGGAAGCCCATCTTCCTCACGAGCCTCAGTCAGAAGCTCCCCCGCTCACTTTCTTTGACTCTCTTTGCTTTTCCTCCTCCCGACGTGCTGCAGCCAAGATGAGGAGGAATTAGTCCCGTGGAAGGAATTTTATTTCTCTCTAGCAGTTTGTCAAGATGAGCTTGAGAAGGAAGCCACATCAGAAAGGAGGCTGCTGCCACCATTAGGGTATTTGCAGCACCGATGAGTCAGAGCCCTCGTTTCCATGAGGCTCCTGCAGAAGCTCAGGGACAGTTAATACTTTCCATTCACAAAGTATCTCTGACCATTTACAGTATACGTGTAAGAATCCCCATGATGCAACACTACCCATGTCACCTCATGTTGACAAATCAATTCTGGGCCCAAAGTAGACCTTGGTTTAATCAGCACTGTAACGTTCTAGATTCATTCTTTGACCAGGAGACAATATCTGGGCAAGTAAAAGCCATGGAATCAGATGACCTGAGTTAATGAAAACCCTAAATGACTTTAGGGAAGTTATTAAACTTTCTAAATATCAGTTTCTGGTTCTATAAAATAATAATTTTTTATTGGCTGAGATAATGATAGTACCCACCTCATAATGTAATTAAATTTAAATGAGGTAATGCACTCAGCAAATGGGAGACTCAGTAAAGAGCTCACCACTGTCATTTCTGGGGCGTCCTCAGTCTTGCTGGTGACGGAGAAATAAAGGAAGTGAGAAGATGTACCACTAGGTCTGAAATAGGCTGTCCACAGTGCGCGGAATGTACTTCCAATGCCCCCAGCACCACTGGAAGTTGGAATGTTTCCCAGTCCAGTAAGGTCTTAGTGAATTGGACAAAGGCCTTGAACAAACCAGGCACAGAGCTGCTGATGTCTTTCCTCATCCTGGAGGCAGCAGGTGGACGAAGCAGGGAGAACCTGTAGTCCAAATACTTTAGGCCAAAGTGCCAACCAGAGGGGGATCCTGAGAGGTATCTCTAGGGGCAGGCTCTGAGGTCAAGTTGGAGAAATGGCAAAAGGGAGAGACAAACAAGAGTGAGAGTGACAATAGAGAAGATTTGACTGAACCCTCACTCTCTGCCCAATTCTCCCTCTTTTTCTCTCCTCCTTGAAAATGAGTAGGAGACGCTACCTGCATTGGGGCTATTTTAGAAAGGTGGACATATCTACTGTGAGAGGATTTTCTCTCCGGAGGGGGATGGACCCAAGGGTGCACAGAAGCGCTCATTGGAGCTTCTGTCTTACAAAAGGACGGAGAGTGCCCAGTGGGCGGAGGGCTGCCCTGCGGGGTGGGGGGGGGGGGGGCGGGGGGGCGGGGTGGAGATGCTTTTAGCCCCTCAGGGTGCTGCGGAGAACGACCAGCGCACTTGGAGAGAACCTCTCCTCCTTACATTGAGTTAAGCGGATTTTCACGGTCAGATTCTTTAATAAAAGCCCTGGGAATGTGTTGCCATGGTTATGCCGGTTTTAACAGTTAGGAGCTTAGGGCTAAGTGGCTTCCCCCAGGCCCTGCAGCTTTTAGCTGCTGCATTTAGATTTTTAACTTCTCCTCCCGGGAGACACTGTTCTGCAAAGGGGAAAGGATCGCAGACAGGCTTGTCCTGGGAGCCACTGGGGAGGCAGGTGACTTTGATTTGAAAGAATTTATGTTTATCCATAGACAAGGGGTAGAAAAAGGTGTTGATCAAGGGAAAGGGCTTCGTCAGAATCCCAGCTTTGTCATATACCATCGATGAGACTTTAAGCAGATGACCTTAAGCATTTCCCCTCAGAGAAATGGGGACCCTCCCTGTTCACAGGACAACAGTGTGCACTCGCAGGGTTAAATGAGATGATATATGAGCCATGAGAAGCTCCCAGGGAGTGTTGTTCATTAGGTCCTTTCACTCCTGGTATCTCAAGGGCTCCTAGAATAACCCCAGATTGCTGTATCAATGGCATCCTAATTTTTTTTAATTAATTAATTTATTTATTTTTGGCTGTGCTGGGTCTTCATTGCTGCACGTGGGCTTTCTCTAGTTGTGGCACGAGGGCTCAGTAGTTGTGGCTCGCGGGCTCTATAGCGCAGGCTCAGTAGTTGTGGCACACGGGCTTAGTTGCTCTGCAGCATGTGGGGTCTTCCCGGACCAGAGCTCAAACCCGTGTCCCCTGCATTGGCAGGCAGATTCTTAACCACTGTGCCACCAGGGAAATCCAATGGCATCCTAATTTTTATGAGGAGGACTGAAGCAGTTGCTCAAGGACCTCCCCCACTGGCCTTTGAGACTTACACGTGCCTGTTCCGACTCCATCTCCCTCCACTGCCAAGCCCAGCCTGCCTCTTACTGTCCCCCTCTTTGTGACCCTCTCCCCTGGCTTTTCATGAGACCAGCTCCTTCTCCTCCTTTGGGTTTCAGCTGAGGTCAACCACCCTAGTTACTAGTCATTCTCTATCACTTTATTTATTTTCTTTAAATGATTCATTATAGTCCGATATGATTTTGTTTATCATCTTTAAACAGCTCATCACCATCTGAAAGTTATTGTGTTTATTATCAATCTCCCCTGACTAGAACGTAAGCTCTTAATTTTCTTACTATATTCCTTGGATTGAACCTAAACTTGGGGACCCTCCTCTGCTAGAAGTCTATGCCTAGCATTTGGGTTCTAAGAATTTAGCTAGAACAAAAATTACATCTTTATTTTCACTAATCCCTAACTGAAATTTAGCATTTTTTTTCACTGTGAACGTAGGCAACAAACCACAGTCATATGAACTGTGCCTGAGACTTTGTCACCCACGACTGTTTTACAGATATCTTGAAATGTCATTTACACTGACCTCTTATAGGTTAAAGTATTTTTTAGACCCACTGCTAGATCTTGTTATTTAACACAATGATAAAGAAACACATATGTTACTGTATCACAATTTTAAGATATTTCACTAACTACTTCAATACATTCGGTTTCTTTTATGATTCCCTGTATTTGCTCTATGAATGTAAAAATCATCAGCCTGGGACATAATCCAACCTATATAATAGACCTCTTCGTCCATCTTTAAATCTAGCCATGGCAGGTCAAGTCCCTCTCAAGTCTCACATCTCTCCTACCTCTCCTTCCATCTTATCTCTTTAACTCTTCTGCCGGCCTTCCTCTTCCACTTTTAAGGGCCCATTTGATTACATTGGACTCACCTGCCTAATCCAGGATAATCTCCCCATAGGGATAATCTCCCTATATTAAAGTCCTTAATTCCGTTCGGAAAGTTTTTTGGTTTTTGTTTTTTTGTTTTTTTTTTTGTCATGTAGCATAGCATATTTACAGGTTCCAAGGGTTAGAGCATGGACATCTTTGGGGGGGCCATTATTTCTTTTTTTTTAGGAATAGAAAAGAGTTTTATTTGAGCCAAAGTGAGGATTCTGGCCCAAAAGACAGTCTCTCAGACAACGCTGAGGAACTGCTCTGGAGAAACATGGTTTCCTCTCAGAACAAAGAACATCAAACGAGTCAGGGATACATTCCTTGAAGGTTTCAAAAAAAAGCAGGTCAGCACATACACAACGAGTCAGTATGGCCTTGGCGCATGGGAAGGGAATCTTATCATGGGAGGAGTACCAGCTTTGGCTTTCCAGGAAGGAAGGCATTTAATCTTTATTTTTAATATGGATATTCTCTACTTATGGTCAGTGTGCCCTTTTCTTTAATAATTAAAGCAGATGTACAATATATGTTTTAGGCCACAAATAGGCTATTCTAGTTAGCATAAACTTCAAGTTAACTCATGTATAAGCCAGAATGATTTCCCATACATCAGTATGTGAAAATTTCTTTGGTCATTTCCTTGGGGGGGCCATTCTTCTGCCTCCCATATCAATGTTCACTGTAGTTTTTTCAACCCTGTTTGTAATGTGTTGGGGAAAAGGGGAGGCACAATAATATCTACCTTATCTAACCATAGTGCTGAGGTGCAAGTGAAATAAACAGTGATATTTATATAGAATTCATCATCCCCCCGCAAAAAAAAAAGAGGCATTAGCCTGAGAAAGTGGTCCATAGGTTTCACAAGATTTCTAATAGAGATCATGGCACAAAGAAGTTATTTATCTGTGATCTAGAACAGGGCTTGGTATATTGTAGGGGCTTGATAAAGATGTTTTTGAGTGAATGAGTTATTAGTTAGATGAAGGGAGGTAGAGAAGGAAACAGTGTTCTAGCAGAGGAAACAGCATTCAAAGGCTCGGGGACTCTGTTCTCTGTTCTAGAGACAGAAGAACTGTCTGGTGTGGTTTGGGCTTCGAGAGCAGCAGTGGGGAGGGGTTTGAGCTGACACTAACAGGGTAAAGCTGGCTGAACTTCATCCTGGGGCCGTGGGAGGCCAGTAGGAGGTATTAGGCAGGACAGGGATAGTGATATTTGGGTTTAAAAAAATCCCTAGGGCTGCCAAGAGGAGAGAAAAATGAAGAAAGCAAGCATAGATGCCAATTAAGAGGCTACTGTAGCTGGTTTGAAGTGGGCTGGGAGTGGAGGTACAAGGAAGTGGATGGATTTGAGAGCGATTTCGGAGATGAAATAGACACCACCTGAGGGCTGATTAGAAGTAAGGGGTGAGGGAAAACAGGAAGTACAGCACCACTGTGGCTTTCCTGCCTGAGTTCCTGAGTGATGGTGGGTAGCTTACTGAGAGGGGGACACCGTGGGAAGGAGGAACGAGGTATGGGGACAGGCCCCAGGGCACCTGAAACTGCAGGTTAACACTGTTCTTATTTTGTTCATCCTGGCTTTGCTAAAATGCCTTGGAACTCGAACTAGAGACCCCTATCTTAGTCCTAGTTCTGCCACTAACTTGCTACCTCAGGCAGCTTTCTCAACTTCTTTGTCTTCTGGGCTGAACAATGGAGCCACTGATACTTGGTCCTGCCACACCTCACATGCTAGGGTAATGCCCTGCTCCCAACCCTTCCACTTGTTTCTGTCAAATCAGAAACATCTGAGCCTATGACTTTGTCAAATCAGAAACATTTGAGCCTATGACTTTGCCAGAGGAGTCTCAAAGTTAATGATTTTTCTCTAAACCTTGAATAATAACTAGGATCTCATTTTAATATCATGATGAAGTTAATTAATATTATTATTAATAAAAGCCAGTCTGTATTGATCCCTCATCATACCTCACACACTCTGCTGAGTGTTTTACGTACATGATTCCTTTTTATTCTCTATGATAACATTATGAGGTAGATATTTTTATTATACCCAATTTACAGATAAGGAAACTGAGGCTAGGGTTTTCAATTATTTCCCCAAAGTCACATAGTTGTAGCTGGTAGAGCAGAAATTGGAACTCATTCAGTCTGACTCTAGAATCTTTACTCTTTTTTTTTCTTTTTTGGCTGCGCCGTGTGGCTTTGCAGGCAGGATCTTAGTTCCCCGGCCAGGGATTGAACCTGGGCCCCTGGCATTGGAAGTGCAGAGTTCTAACTACTGGACTGCCAGGGAATTCCCTAGAATCTGTACTCTTAATCATTACATATTCCTGCCTTCTTGGATTAATCACTGTTTTGATCCAGGTGTTCGTAGGAGTTATCCTGACCCCAAGGTTCTAGATTGCATTGGATCATGTCTCCATTCCATGCCCTGTGCAAAGTCCAGACCCTCCCTGAGATTCGGGTGGGCTCTCATTGTTATGGCAATCTGGCTTGGAGCTCCTGCTTCTGTGGAATTCTTTCAGTCTCTGGACCAGACTGCACATGTTCTCTTCCTTGTCTGTGCTCTGTTGCCCAGCTACAGCACCCAGATACTCTCCCTGATTTCTGCCAGGTTACTTATTCATACGTTGTAACACATTTTGCGAAGGGTTTATAACACAGAAAAATGCAAAGTAAAAAAAACCGAATAGTAGTTATCTCCATTTTTCAAAAGTCCCATAGTGATTTTGCCATTGTATTAGACAAGATTTCAGCTAAGCTGCTGAAACAATGAGATCCTCCCCTTGGCGCCCTGACTCTCCCACAGAAAAAACACTTGGCTTTATCTCTCTCTCCCAGTCTAGGCTGAGTGGACACTTTGCTTCCCACTGTGGTTGGAAGAAGGAACTTCCAACCACAGTTCCTTCTGTCTTGTTACTTTGCCATCCCCTGGGAGTGACTGTGTCCTGATCTGTATAGTCAAAGCCAGGTCAAACCACATCTACAAACAGCCCATTGTAAGGGGAGAAGAGGAGGGAACGGAGACCAAGGATTTCCTCCTGAGCAAGTAGTTGGACACATCACTTCCCTTCTCATTTCACTGGCAAGAATGTAGTTATGTGACCACGCTGGCTGCAGTGGAGCCTGGGAAGTATAGTCTCTGACAGGGCTGTCAGGTGCACAGCTGGAACTCTTTTACTATGCAAGAAGGGAAGAACAGGGTTTTGAAGATAACTGGAGATCTCTGCTTCAACTAACCAGCCTCTTGCCCTTTGCTTAAACTTGTTCTTTCTCTTCTTTCTCTCTTTCCACTTTCCTTTAATTTCAGCACTCTCCCTCTGCCTCCCCATTCTGCCCTCATTCTTATTTATTTCTAAAGCAGAACAGTTTAGCCATCTCTCATTTTCCCCCCACCTGTTCTCCCATGTCTTAGGATCTCACTTTCCATCCCAAAGGACCAATAAAGCTATTGTCCTAAACAAAGAGATTTTATATTCAAATTGGGAGTTGGTGCCAGATGTTAAGATTTTTTTTTTTTTCTTACCTGGTACCTGGTAAAAATAAAACAAGGCACCATTTTAAGACATTTCCCTCCAAAATACTGAGTTAAGATCCAAAGAAATCCATTGGCCTGTCATGTAAACATCCCAAATCCTAAGTGACTGAACAAACCCTCAAGAAAAAGAGGCTGCTCACTGCCTTAAAATGAAAAAAATTTCACCCTACCACAGAGCGGAATATCTGGACTTCCAAGAAAAAGTTGCATGAGGGGCAGCTGTTACCCTTGTTACTTGAAAAGTAAAATGATCTTTGTGAGGGAGTTTTACACTCTCCTTCCCCACCTTCCTAGAGACCACCTGCCCTCAGTTCTGCCAAACTACGCAAGCATTTAAAGTTTCTGCTAGGACTGGTGTAGATCATGTTTGACTGCATTTCACTGGGCAAAGCAAGTTATGTGGACAAACCCCACATCAATGGAGCAGGAATCTATCCCTCTTTCCACAGGGAGACTACAAATCACAAGGCAAAGGGTGTGGATGGACAGTCTTATTAGAGGGAGGGCGTGGATACTGGTGCACAATAATCCATTTATCAGGTCACAAGAGGCAGGATTGAGAATGAAGATTGAATTCTGGAGACTCCTGAAGGTTAGACCATGTAATTGGGGCTTTACGGAAAGGCTACAGAGAATCACTGAAGATTTTAAGCGGGCTGGTGTTGTTATCAGAGCCGTGACTTAGGAACGCCAATTAAAAGAATGACCTGCTCCGCCTTCTGAACTCACCATTGTGGAAGGAGGTGCGGTGAAGTTGAATTAATTAGTTGTTACCAATTGGCATTTTATTCCTGCCTCTATCTGGACAATAATAGGGTAACTGGACAATGGGTTAAGCCATTGCATTTGTCAGGGTTCTCCTGAGAAACCAATAGTATATATGATAATAGGAGTAATAGTAGTATACATATATATGGAGAATGGAAAGAGAGAGAGATTTTAAGGAACTGGCTCATGCAATGTGGAGACTCACAGTCCAATATCTGGAGCATAGACTGGCAGGCTGGAGACCAAGGGAAGAGGGGCAGACTGCAAAAGAAGTCTCTCTTCCCCAGGGAAGTCATTCTTTTTCCTTTTCTCTAAGGCCTTCAACTGATTGTATGAGGCCCACCACATTATGGAGGGTAGTCTGCTTTACTCAAGTCCACTGGTTTAATTTTTTTTAAATAAATTTATTTATTTTTGGCTGCATTGGGTCTTCGTTGCTGCATGCGGGCTTTCTCTAGTTGCGGCGAGCAGGGGCTACTTTTCATTGCGGTGCACGGGCTTCTCTTGTTGCAGAGCATGGGCTCTAGGCGCACAGGCTTCAGTGGTTGTGGCACGTGGCCTCAGTAGTTGTGGTGCACGGGCTTAGCTGCTCCACAGCATGGGGAATCTTCCTTGACCAGGGATCGAACCTGTGATCCCTGAGTTGGTAGGCGGATTCTTAACCACTGCGCCACCAGGGAAGTCCCTTAAATGTTAATCTACCCTAAAAATACCTTCATAACAACATCAGACCAGTGTTTGACCAAATATCTGGGTACCACTAGATACTGGCCTGGCCAAGTTGACATGTAAAATTCAGCACCACAGCCACAGACCCTTATCTTAGCCCTTATTTTTAAAATAGGCATAGATTCAGCTGAGCTATTGGGATTGCATGGGTAAATGGCAGATGGAAAGAGGTTGGTAGGAATGATGGACTGTGGGATGGCTGTAGGGGCTGACATCCACCATATAGGCAGCCAGGCCTCCCTCTACAAAATCTGCTAGTGGAAAAGCGTCTTCTGAGAAGTAGTGTCAGTGAAGTGCTCCAATGACCTACCCTCTTTCTACGGCCTCTGCCCTAGTTCAAGCCTTTACGACCTTTTCTCTAGGTTCAGGCACTTCTTTCTCATGCTGCCACTCCCTTTTCCCAAGCACAAATCTGAACTCCTTAGATGAAACCCCCTCAGTGGTGCTCCATTGCATTCCCACAAGGCTGAGTACATTAGGCCATCCAAGACCTGGCCTCCGTGCTATAGGATCTCTAGTCCTAGCCACGCCCCCGACCCTGCCTTTGGAGCCTCAGGCCTTGTGAGGACATGCCCCATCAGCCACCTCTGGGGAGAGGTCTCCCCTACAGCCCCTACTTGTATCTATTTTATCTACTGGGTTCCCACATAAAATTTTTTGTTTGGAGAAAGGAGTCCGTGTGTGTGTGTGTAGTGGGGAAGGGGGAGTTTGAAGAGTACTCATTTGACAACACCGAACTGTTCATCGCTTACTGCACACTCCATGCCATTTCATACTTCTGCTTCTCTGCTCCTGCCCCTGGGAATGCCCATTTTTCTAAGCCTGGAACCGACTCTTCCTTTGCTATGGACAGAATGTTTGTGTTCCCCTAAATCCATATACTGAGGCCACAATCCCCAGTGTGATGGTATTTGGAAGTGTGGCCTTTGGGAAGTAATTAGGTTTAGATGAGGTCATGGGAGTGTTGCTCCCGTTGAGGGGATTAGTGCTCTTATAAGAAGAGGAACAGACCAGAGCCCCTTCTCTCTCTCTCCACCATGTGAGGATACCCTGAGAAGGCAGCCTTGGGCAAGCCAGGAAGAGGGGGGTCTCACTGGACACTGAATCTGCTGGCACCTTCATCTTCGACTTCCCAGTTTACAGAACGGTGAGACATAAAATTCTGTTGTTTAAGCCACCCAATCTATGGTATTTTGTTATAGCAGCCTGAGCTAGCTAAGACATTCCTCAAGCCTTAGCTCAAGAAACTCCACTTCCAAGAATCTGATCTAAACCCCAGGGTGGGCTAATGTGTTTTGCCTGTGTTCCCACTGAAACCTGTGCATGTAGCTATGTTTTTTTACTTCATTAAATTGAAAGCTTACTTGTTTATGTGTATATTTCCCCCATTAGGCAGTAAACTTTTGAAAACAGGGATTATTTCTTTATTCCCTTGACACCTGGTATAGTTGGAGCTCAAAACAGTGTGTGTGTGTGTGTGTGTGTGTGTGTGTGTGTGTGTGTGTGTGTGTGACATGAATGAAACCAGTCTTCTGGAAAAGGTCCCCACCCTCCCATGTCTACCTTAAGCCCCACCACCTCTGAGAAGCCCACCATGATTGCTACAGTCCTCAGTGATCTGTATCTAACCATGTAATGAGACTCTATGACATCATGAATCTGTACCACATGGCTGAATATGAATTCATCCTCCCTCTCCATTTTCCTAGACATAAAAATGCCACTAATAAGATCAATTTAAGAAAATCAGAGCACTGAAAAAATAAATTCAAAACATTAAAAGAGTTATCCATAATCCTATAATCTTTGCAGTAAACACCTCCATTTAAGATTTTTAAAGAGTTTCTATTGAAATAATGTCTTTTAAAAAATAAATGGAAGAAATACAGGTTCATTATAGAATGTTTTGAAAACATAGAAGAGTATAAAGAAGAAAATAAAAAGCATCCATTATCCCATCACCCAGAGACAACCACAGTAACTCTTCGGTGCAATTTCTTCCAGTCTCTTTTCTAAGTGTGTATGTATATGTCTGGATTATTATAATAACTAATATTCATTGAACATGGTCTACTCCAAGGCTCTAAGTAGTATAAGCTCATTTACTTTTCAACAATCCAGTGAGGAAAATATTTATTATCTCTATTTTAGAGACAAAAATCCTGAGACACAGAGAGATTAAGTAATTTGTTCAAGACACACAATAGGTAAGATAGTGGATCCCTATGTGTGTGTGTGTGTGTGTGTGTGTGCATTTGTATGTGTGTATATATATGTATTCATGTTTATATATATACCCATTTTGGGGGGAAGCTGCTAAGGGTTGCAGGTTTTACATTCACAAGAGTTGATGAAAAAGTTACCTCCTAGAAAACACTCGGCAATTGGCTGATGGTTTGCAGACAACCTCTGCATTATTATTTCACAGCCTGACATGCTGGTGCTACCTAAGGATCAAGGCTCTGCTTGTCTGTTGGCTCCAGTCCTGCTTCAGAGAGGACTTCAAGCGTCAATTCAGGCTAAAGCTTCTCCATTTTTGATGACTTAGGCAGCTAAAGAACACTTCTCAGGTTTATTCCAAGGAAAGCCTAAATAGTTGCTCTTCCCTCAGGAGAACTCATATAAAGTGACATGTATCCAGTTCTTATTACAGTTGTATTTTTAAAAATTGATAAAAATGATTACTGTGGATCATAAAAATATTTGATAAATACCTAACAAAAATTAATTATTATGCATCATGAGAATAAGTGCTAAACTAATAGTTTCTAAGAAATAAAAAGTAAAGCTCATGGTAACTAACAGTGACCCACAGGCAAAGCTTTCTGAAATATATTGTAGCGTTCCAATTATTTACTGCAGTATAATGCAGGAATCATTTGTTGTTAACTGGTCGCAGGAGGTGGTTTTCACTTGGAGTCTCTCATGAGGTTGCAGTCAGATGGTGACTTAGACTGGAAGCATCTCAAAGGCTGTCTGTTCTCTAGGACTTTGACTGGAGGTGAGAACTGGAACATCTATATATTGGCATCTCCATTGCCATTTGGGCTTCCTCATACCAGGGCAGCTGGGTTCGAAGAGTAAAAACCCGAGAGAGAACCAGTCTAAAACATCTTTTATAACCCAGCCTCAGAAGTCACACAGTGTCCTTAAATCCAGCCCATATTCAAGGGTAAGGGAATTAGATTCTACCTCTTGATGCACGGAGTGCCAAAGAATTCACAGACATGTTTTAAAACCATCATACGTAGGAACTCTTCAAACTTTATGGTTCTCATAGAGAATGGTCATTCCTCTGTTCACTCTTAGAGTGGGCTCATTCTCTGAAACGTCCTGGGGCACATGGAAAGCTTCAGCACACTTCGAGGTCCCCTTCAGCACACTTGTTCTCAGAGGTCCCTGTATTAGGTGCATTACCTTTTAGGACAAACAGCTCTGCAATGCCATCTATCTCCTGGATTTTGTCACTGCCTTTAAAAACACTTGATGGTTCTGAAAGTGCTTTGTGGGGCCCGCCATGATTCTCTGCATGCAGCTCCAAGGGGGAAAGGCTGTATGAGGTGGCTGGATGCATTTTCCTCTGTCTTGTGGGCTTTCCCTCCCCAGATCAGCTGCATGGGGTGACTGAGGTAAAACGGAAGGCTCTACTTAAGTCAACAACAGGTAGTAACTATGAGGAAGACAGCCATCGCAGAAGCAAAGAGGAAGTGGATCAGTCTTTTGGGCCATGATTATGTTGTTAACAATACTCAGCATTTATTGAGCTCTTCTTGTATGCTGGGCTCCGTGCAAAGCGTGTTGCCTGCATTACGTCATTTAACAACTCTTCTTACAAGTGTTAAGTGATAGGCACTATTTTTATCTTCACTTTACAGAAAACATTTGTTGCAGTGGTTGAGTGACTCGCCCAAAGCTGCACAGCTACTAGCAGATAGAGCCTGTATTTGAACTCAGGTATGTCTGACTCAAAAGGCAGAATAGTGGTTATCAGTGTGACCCCTGGGGTCAGAACCCTAATGCTTGGGCTTGAAACCTCACTTTGGGTGATCTCTGACAATTATCCTCTTTGTATTTCAATTTTCTCATTGGCAGAGAGGGGATGATATATAAACCCCACTGAGGTTTTAACATTAAATGGGATGAGGTATTTAAGGTGTTTAGCACTCAACAAATGTTAACTATTCCGCCTTCTCCTCTACTACTTACATCTGCTAGGATGGTGATTTAATCAAAAGGATAATATACTAAAGATCCAGAGGTCTAAGGAAGTACAAAATGAGGAACCAGCCATAGACCCATGGTCAGACCTCATCTCAGTTGTGAAATTTCAGTTGTGACTCTATGTTCCCATCACAAAGACTGAGACTTTGTGATACTAAATGGAGGCATCCCAAGTTTCTCCACTATGGCATCCCAAGCCATTCTCTATTTCCAGGTCCAACTAAGTTTGCAAACCACTGGCCAAACCAAATACAAACATACATAATGGAAATTGATTCAGGAACTCAGAGTCAGAAAGGAGGGCTGGTGACAAGCCCTCTCCACCTCCTTGCTGGGGTTCAAGCACTTTCCAATCCCTAGTGGCCAGATTCTGGTCTCTTCTTTTTGGGGTTAAGCTCTGGAGAGAGCTACGATTTCCTAAAATGTGTTGGAAAGCTGGGAGATCTGTTGCAGCAGGATTTCTTCTGCTGTCTCTATGAGTAACTTGGAGGCTCTGGCTGGAAAGGGCCCAGTGCGGAGCCTGGCGGGTGGTGTGGCCCTCTCTCTCCCATCAGTGTGGCTCAGCTTCCGATCAGCGCTGCCTTCCCAACCTGAAGAGGCTGGGAAGTTTTTACACAGGCTCCAAGCTGTTGATGTGTGTGGTGCAGCCCCCTCCCAGGCAGGTTGATTTGTGAATGTGCTGAACTCCAGTGTACTAGGCGGCCTAACCACAGAGAGAAGTGTTTTGTTTCTCTACCGGATACACCTGCCCAAAACGCAGCGCTCCCTCATGCTGCAGGCTCCGGTTTGTTTGAAAGATTGCACCCTCCAGATAAACCAGAGGGTACAACTGTGTGCACTGAGACCCTGTGGAGGCTGAAAAGGAATGAAATTGATTTTCTTTCCTTGGAGGGCAAGGGACAATTGTACAAAATTATTTTTCTATCCAAATGAGCATTCTTCACTTTCTTGTTAGTCCTTATTTCTCAAAGCGTACCACCAAGAGGATTTTAGGGATACGCGGACACAGCATTAAAGAGTATTGGGTCACAGACTGAGAAACTTAGTCCCTTTTTAATTTTTTTTCAATCTTTCTGGTTTTGTCAGGAAAACAATTTTCGTTTGAAGCTTATATTTTTCTCTTTTTTTTTTAACATCTAACACTAGTTAATTTCCCTTTAAAAACACACATACATCAAATGAGTATAGACCTCAGATTTGGAGTCTTTAGTTAGATGTTATATCTTCTTAAATGCTATAATATTGCCTAGATAAAATTTGATAATTTTTTGTTGTGATTATTTTTAGGATTATCTTTAATTTATGGTAAGGGATAGCAGTTTACCATTTATTTTAGGCATGTTTCTTTTTAAAATAAATGTATTCGAGTTTTAAAAATCAGTTTGTTTATTTATTTTGCGGTACGCGGGCCTCTCACTGTTGTGGCCCCTCCCGTTGTGGAGCACAGGCTCCGGACGCGCAGGCTCAGCGGCCATGGCTCACGGGCCCAGCCGCTCCGCGGCATGTGGGATCTTCCCGGACCGGGGCACGAATCCGTGTCCCCGGTATCGGCAGGTGGACTCTCAACCACTGTGCCCGCCACCAGGGAAGCCCAAAATCAGTTAATTTAAAGAAAAATATTAAGTAAATAATTGTACAGGTGCTATTCATAAATAGTATAAGTCATGGGGTTAGTATGTGGTGATATTTGGGTGGGGCAGAAACTGGGAAGGGAGTACACAAATATCTGACATATGAGCAACTAGGCTTTGGAGTCGGACAAACTTGGGCTTGAATCACTGTCTACCACCTACTAGCTGCATGACCTTGAGCAGCTATTTAATCTAGTTCCACTAGATCTGTAATCTAGATCTGTAAAATCATGAGAATGTCAGTTCATTATTCACTCTAGGTTTTGTGAAGACAATGCATGAAAGGCTGTAATGCATGGTCCTGGAACATACTCAAGAAAGTTAGCCATTATATTTTATTATGATGATTATTGCCAGGAAACTGTGCTTATGTAAGCACAGTGCCGGGTACATAGCACACAGTAAAGTGTAACTGCTCCTGTAATTGCAGTTTTTATCATTAGCATCATGTGTTAGTTTGTGAGTTTGTATCTGCTCTGAAGCAGGTGTCCACATGGGATTAGATGTGCAAGGGATTTATGAGGGGGAAGGTCTGTGCGGGATAAAGGAGGAGGGAGCAGGAGAAAGTGGAGACAGAAGTTCTGACATCTGTGAAAGGAAGGTGGCTTCGGCTGAAGGTGTCTCAGACTTCGGTGCAGTTACAAGAAAGCTTTGGCCAGGTGGATGAGGAGTTCTGGAGTCAAAGTTGACCCCTGGAGAAGTCCCCCTTCTGTGCTCAGTCACTGGCTGGGAGCAGCTCATGGAAGTATGGTCTTGATGTGAACATGGTGGCGAATCCAGAGGGCAGCATCTGGGTCACTTATGCCCCCCATAGCAGGAGATCTGAGCAGCACATTTTGTGACTGCCGTGAAGATCGCCTCCATCTTATTCATAAAAAAGGAGCCTGAGTGTTTTCTCCAATTCATTTATCCAGTTAACTAACACCCGGTCATTGCAACCCAGAGAGAGATTAAAATTACTTCACACCCAAAACTGAAATATAATACCTGGCTAACTAATGATTTTCTTGTCTCAATGCTCAACTAACAAGCCAAACACATTACTTACTTTAAAGAGTTTATCTTGTGCACAACTTTATTAACTGTTTTGTCTTTTAGCTCTAATTTTGGATTTCAAAAGTTTTGCATTTCAGGCAGAGAGCGAAGCACAATTGATACTTTCATGCAAATTGAATCTAACAAAGGGCCTCAGATGTCAGTCCACAGATGTGTTTGGCTCACACAGTGTTTAAAAAAATATTGGGGGTAAACATTTTAAAATTGGGAGACACATTTTTTTTTTAAATGTTGATTTTGATTTCTTCTCTTGAAAACCACAGATCTGGAACACTGAGCCTGAATTTCTGCATGACAGAATTATCTAGGGTGAAAGTGGCTGCCACTCAAAGTGGGGCTCTCCTATTTGTTTCAGGACCTACCACCCACATAAAATATGCATATGCCCTTATACCCAGCAGGCTTCGCTGATTTATGGTCCTGTCCGATCCTTTGTGCAGAGAATGCTAACTGTGCCTCAATATTATATTCTCCCCTTCTTCTATAGTGATGTTCCAGCTGTACTCATGACTGCCCATCTAGGACTACATTTCCCAGCCTCCCTTGCAGTTAGGTGTGGTCATATGACTAAGTTCTGGCCAATACTGTGCAAATGAAATGAATGTTTGGAACTCCAGATTGCTTTTAAAGAAAAGCAGGATGCCCTCTCTTGCCCCTTTTCTTTTTCTTACCAGCTGCAAAGTGGACGTGATGGTGGGAGCTGGAGCATCCATCTGATATCACAAGATGGAAGCTACGTATTGAGAATAGCAGAGCAAATAGGAGGAAACTGGGTCTCCAACATCAAGGAGTTACATACCAGCTCTGGAAAACCTATGCTCCGACTGTTACATCAGGAAAATGAACTTCCATTCTTAGGTCTCTTTTTCACAGCAGCCTCAACTCTATCTTAACTAATACAACCCTGTTCGCAATTGAGTCTGTAGCACTTGGCTTAATTGGAATTGAGGTATATAAAGGAAAAGAAAATGTATGATTCTGCAAGTTGTTTTTCCTTGTAAATGGAACCTATGTGGCCAGCATTTAATTGCAAATCAAATTTCACTGACAGCTGAGCTGGGACATAGTTTTTTTAATGGTTAAAGCAATATTGGAAAGCCCTGGCCATGTCTCAAAGGCTCTGTTTGCAGGTGGTACCATTTTCTGTCTGTGGATGATTTGTCCACATGGCTCCTCAGGGGCTACTATATCCACAGCTACATGTCTCAGGTCCACAGGCTACATTCTCATCTCTTCTTCATCACCACCTCGTCTTTGAAGGCCTCACTTGAGCAGGCAGGCCTCCCACCTTTTCTAGGCACTGCCCTCTGAGTGAAAGAGAAGTAGAAACTTCTTGGTTGGTACTGTTCTGGCTTCCAGAGGTCCAAGAGAGGCTTCTAGTAAGTGTGAAACCACTGAGGATCCTCACAGTTTTGATCTGAGCAGACCCTGCTGTATTATGTGAGGGTAAAGGGCTGTTTATGAAAATGATGTATGCCAAAAAAAGAACTTACTACTCCCCAGAGGCAGGTGCCAAAAATGGCATGTTATTGTGTCCTTTAGAATGATGAATGAAAGTACTGAATGAAATTTGGGTAATAATAATGCCAAACTATTTAGTTTTCCTGTGACAGAGGTCTCCAAACTGGGACTATTTTGGGGAACAGAACAGGAGAAGAAAAATTATTGATTAATGAGCACTTAATGTGCCATAAATGTTATGTACATTTTCTCATTTAATTATCTGAAAAATCCTATGAGGTAGCATAACTCTTTTTTTCTTAAAGCAGAAGTGCTAAGAAAAGTTAACTTGACAAAGATCACACAGCTAGGAAGTAAAAAGCCAGAGTTTTGACACTTTGGTGACCTATGTTCATTCCACATCATGCAGCCTTATGGATGCTCTAAGGCTGACCTGATCAGAAAGAGGAGACAAGCGAGATCATGGACCAAACTGCTGGGGACGGAAGTATCTGGGTAAGGAGGGTAACCTGTAATGGAGGCAGGAAAACAAGAAAAGAAAGTAGGAGAGGGACACGTCGAAAAGACTATATACCTGCATCAGATCGTCCTAAGGCCTCCATGCTGTACAGAAGATCAGGATGAGTGCAACTCTCTGGGGAGGGATTACCTGGCAGCAAGATGAGAAAAATCTGAAAAATAAATTTTACTACGCTCTTTACATTGAAGGATATTGCTGACTAATTGGTTGGTATGATATGGAGTAGCAAAGGAATTACAACTTAATCGTTAGCCAGACAGAGGAGTTAAAGTTTCTACTTATTGAAAGAACTATCCTTTTCCCACACCTGGCAGATTCTTTTGTTTTGACATATGTATCCTTGTTATTCTTTTATATGGATGCCTCTATGTCCATTCACACTGTTCTGCAAGATCAAAGGGGGAGATGATTCCCAAAGCAATGTTCTGGGACAAGTAATGCCATCAAACGTGAAGCAAAATTGTATCATTTTTCCTTTTTGTTTAATTGCCTCTTCAGAGAAATGGTTCATCTCTATTCACATTTAGTGGTAAAATATTTTCTAACAGCATCAGCAAAACCCCATTCAAAGTCAATGACCAGCTTTTTAGACATAAGACACATGCCAGTTCTGTTTGGCACAAAGTAACTACTAACAGATCTAATGTAGTTCCTTCTCTCTGGGCCACTCCCTCAATATTAAGTCAATTAGTTAGATGGATAAAATCCCCAGAAATGGAGAGGTTGTCTAAGATGTAGCTGTTTACATTTCAGTGGTGGTGGGGTCCCAGCCTGGGGTCCCATTCAGGCTGTAAGGAGAATGGTGTCCTCTCCCCTGTGTCAATCAGGCTCTTTCTACAGAATGAGTCTCAATTGACCGAATACCATTCTCCAGACAGGAGCAGGGAAGAATATAAATAGAAACATTGAAATGAAAAATGCATTCAATACACCAAACCTACTGAACTTCCTAGCTTAGCCTAGCCTAACTTAAATGTGCTCAGAACACTTCTTTTAGCCTACAGTTGGGCAAAATCATCTAACATAAAGCCTATTTTATAATGAAGTGTTACATAACTCATGTAATTTATTGAATACGGTATTGAAAGTGAAAAACAGAATGGCTGTCTGGATACAAAATGGTTGTAAGTGCATCGGTTGTTTACCCGTGAGATCGAGGGGCTGATGGGAGCTGAGGCTCGCTGCCCATGCCCAGCATCACAAGAGAGGATAATGCTACCCTGGAAAATATCAAAATTCAGCATTTGAAATTATAGTTTCTACTGGATGCATATCATTTTTGCAACATCATAAAGTTGAAAAATCATAACTCGAACCATCGTTAAGTCTGGGACTGTATGTAGCTGGGAACCGGAAAATACATTGCCTCACCAAGCTCTCTGACTTAAGTCTCTTGCCTGCCTTGTACTGATAAAAACAGAAATGCAACCCTCAGGTCCATGGACAACAGTTCTCCATCACCGTGACCCTGACCTAGTGGAGAGGAAGTGAAACTAATTTGGGCAAAGACATGTCCCATCTGTCCTGTCCGTTCTTCCTGTGTGGCCCTGGGGTAGAAGCAAAGGGTTTTGCATGTTGGGCTAGAATACTAGGGAAAGAGGAAACAGTGTCTAAAGAGGGACTTTGAGGTCAGGGATAGTTCAAATATAAAAATTTCCTTTTGCTCTTTCACCTCACCTTTTCTTTTCTTTTTTAAAGTGAAGTTTCCAAGTAGAAAAGGCAATATTTGCCAAGTGTTACAGTTTACTTTATGCTGATTCGGTTCTGAAAATGAAGGCCCTCTTTACTCTGGCAGTAATTTAAAATAATAATAATGGTAGTGTATTTTAGCACTAGGTTATAGGTTCCTCATTTAATGCTGTGATAACCCTCTGAAATGGGGATTGTTATCCTCTCTTACGGTTGGGGAAACTGTAAGCTGGTCAGTGGCAGAGTCTGGGGTTTACTCTTTCTACCACACCTGTCACCATAATTCTCAGGTATGAGCAGCTACTTCGTGTTAAGGTTTCTATTCCCAGCAGTCCTCGGGGCTCAACGTGATAAGCACATGTTACTCTGCTTCCCACAGGTGTGTTGTGAGGCTCCCCAGAAACTTCAGTCCCTCCTCTCTCCTGGTGCAGGCAGAACTACAGACAGCTGAATTTCTTTATCATTACCTTAGATACGATAAAAATTCCCAAAGGGAATTTTCTTCCTGACGTGGAGTTGGCAGCCTTTATTCATAAGGGATGCATTGGAATGTTCTGTCTTGGTGAGGAGACATTCTTAGAAATTGAAGACGAAGAAGAAAAGGGAGGAAGTGGGGGGAGAGCTGAAGGGAGGATGTTCACGTAGGGCCGGGAGTCTTGGCTCTTCTTCCTCCTTCTCTTTAGCTTTAAGGGTCTCTGCCTTCCTTCTCTGGGGAGAAAGCAAGGACCACTGCCTTTTAAATCAAACAGACCTTGGTTCTGTTAAAAAAGAGACAACAGGCCCCAAATGGAGTCACTTGTGCTAAGCCCACGTCATCAAACTGAAACTTAATACCTAACCTAATTGCAGTTTCAATATCCCCCAGGAATGTCATCTCAATTCCAGTTTGGGATTTTCTGGTCAGCACCAATGAAGTAATCTGCCAAGTAGACCCTTTTTCATTCCCCAAAGGAAGATGAGGTAATTGCTCTTTCCTTATCCCTTCCCTGTCCTGCCTGTAAAAGTCTTCCATTTTGTACAGCTCCTTGGAGCTGCTTTTTATTTGCTAGATGGGATGCTGTCTGATTCATGAACTGTTGAATAAAGCTAATTTGATATTCAAATTTACTCAGTTGAATTTTGTTTCTTAACAGTTCAAATCTCAGCTCTGGTGAAAACTCTTGAGGAAGCTATTTAACCTCAGTTTTCTCATCTGTAAAATGGGCTAGGGACTTCCCCCGTGGCTCAGTGGTTAAGGATCTGTCTGCCAATGCAGGGGACGTGGGTTTGAGCCCTGGTCTGGGAAGATCCCACATGCCACGGAGCAACTAAGCCCATGTGCCACAACTACTAAAGCCCACGTGCCTAGAGCCTGTGCTCTGCAACAAGAGAAGCCACCGCAATGAGAAGGCCACGCACCACAACGAAGAGTAGCCCCCGCTCGCCGCAACTGGAGAAAGCCCGCACACAGCAACAAAGACACAACGCAGCCAAAAATCAATAAATAAATAAATAAACTTAAAAATAAAATAAAATAAAATGGGCTAATATTTGTATCTTCTTTGTTGGGTCATTGGGGAGACTGATTGCAATGTTTCTCTAAGCACGATATGCATATGGTTTTTCTGGTGATACATTTTTTAATATAATAATTAAGCCACATATAGATAACTATCACGCCAAATGTGTCATTTCACGGGTCATATTGCTTAGGGCAAGGCTAAGTTAAAAAAGCAATCCAATTTAAGTCTATTTTGATAAAATATTAAACGTGTGATGTGGAGATGGCAAAACGTGGTAGGGAGGGAACCCTGGGCCAGTATGAAAGCTGCTGGGAAGTGACTCCTTCCCCACTCCTCCTGGTTAAGAAGGGCTACTTTGGACAAAGAAAACCTGGGAGACCCAGGTTGAATGGGAAGGCTGGGTTACTCTGGGGCCCTGGAGTTAGCTGCCCTGTGGAGTCCCTGGAATTTCACCTCCCACTGCTGCCCTCTCTTGGTCGTGGGCTGGCTCCAGTGTCCTGAGTACAAGTCAAAGTTGACCCAGGACGATCTAGCACCCAGCACCCATGCACTGCCCTTTCTGGCCCCTTTCTCACCTCTTCTCACACTGCTTCCGAAACTCCCCCACCCCCATCAGTCCCACCCCACCTTGGCCTACCCTCCCCAGTGTCACTGTCTCCCCCAGATAGTCACAACAACTGCCCTTTCCCAGACTCCTTACAAATCAGCAGAGGACCTTCTGATTCTCAGGTGTGAACCACCAATGAGCTTAGCTTTCCCAGGCGACATTTGTTTTAAAAGAGGAACTGGTTTAAACTAAATGAAGTCAAATTGACAGGAAGTGCAGTGGCTGTATTTTGGGGATGGGGATCCTTCTTTGGCTCTCACCTTTCTTTATGAAACATACCCTTCTCTTTAAGTAGGCATCTAGATCCAGGAAATGAAATCCGTTCATTTCTTTCCAAGAAATTCTACAAGCTTTCAAAATAGTTTTACTGCTGGTGTAAGAGTTACATTATTTTGCTTGAGACTAAAAACCTGAAATAACACTGGTTTAAAAAAGATTTTAAAATATTTCTCTCTTATGTAAATAGAGGCAACCCAGGGCTGGTATGGTGGGTCCCTGAACACCAGGTTCCTTCTATTTTTCCTCCTCTTCAGTATGTGGCTTCCACCTTGTGGCCCAAGATGGCTGCTCCAGCTCCAGACCTTGGGTTGGCATTCCAGTCACTGGTCAGGAAGAACGGTCCAGAGAAGGGTACCCTCTAGCCCTTTAAAGCACTCACCACCTTCCTTTACATCTTGCTGGCCAGGACTCGGAAGTGAATTCATCATAAAGCATACTAGTAAATGTGACATTTTTTCCTGAGCGCCTATGCCCTGCTAACATTTGGTATTTTATTACTGAAGAATGGGAGACTGGGTTTTGGAGGCAATTAACATCTCTTCCATAAGCCTATTCCTAGGGTTGTGAGAAATGTTCAGACCCAAGTAGGAATGGATCCCAGGACTAAAATTAGGCTCTCACAGTTCTCTTCTGCCATTGTGAAAATGCCACTGGTGCAAGGGACAATGCTTTAGACCACAGCCAGGTCACCGAGGGTCTAGTTCCAGCTCTGCTGCTAGCCAATGTCATGGCCTTGAGAGAGAAGTCTAACATTCCAGGGCCTCAGTTTCTCTAAAATAAGGTTACATAATTAGATCTCCAGGGTCCCTTCCTGCTCTAATATTATGATTTCATATAACAGTGTCTTGATGTCTGTAACCAAGCAGTTAAACAGAAAATAACATATGCTTTTTTCTTTTGTCTGTGATCATTAAATGCTGTGGGTAACTAAGGGTAGATTACCAATTGTTGGCTCCCAGGTATCCTTTTTTTTTGGCGGGGGGTGCGGTACGCGGGCCATTTTACTCTTTTGATAAGAGCAATGTGATTGACTATGCTTCATTATATTTAAAAATATTAGCTTAACATCTTCTATTACAGTTATTCTGGGGTTCAGCTTATTTCAGTGGTTGATTTTAAGGACTGTCATTGCAGGAAGAGACACTTCACACAGATATGTAGATCCAAACGGAAGAGAAGTGTTGCTGGCCCCTCTTAGAGTCCTGCTCACCAAATATGCAAAGTTGTCTTCCTAACCCTGAGCCTTCATCCTAGTCAAAAGGAAGATGTGATTCCAGATGCTACATGTGGGAGTGCCCGTCCTCCTCATGAGACAGGCCAGTCTCTGGGGAGTTTCTCTCAAATCAGGAGCAAGGCTCCCTGGGGCTGACGGTCCAACAGGCATGTAGACTGGTGCCTCATTTCCTGCTTGGATCTCCAATTTTGTCCTCTTCCTGCCGCCATGTATAGCTCACCCACTATGTCACACAGAGCTAGAAAAGTAATATCTCATAGCCCTGGTGACCAGCCAGTGAACTGGTCCACTTTCTGGCCCCAGGAAGCAGACAAGGTGGCATTTTTGTTTGCAGATTAGCCATGTATTAAGGCACAGATGCTAGTGTTGGTTGGTTATTTGTAAGGCAGTTAAGCAATGGCAGCTTATGTTTTTCTCCATCTGGGTGGCGGAGGAGGTGTTTTTTCAAACATAGTGTGTGTCTTAGCAACTGAAAGGAACACTAAAAGGGCCCCTTTCTGGTCTGTGGCTAATCCAGGTGCCTTGAGATCCCCATTTCCTCAAGATTAGTGTGCTTACAGCAGATACCCTCTTTATCAATTGGCTGCATATGCTTCCTGTCCCAGTGGTTTGAGATGGGCAATTTCAGCCACTACTACTGGATATAAACAGAAATTTTACAACCATGAATTTCCTTGTCAGTGGCTTTAGCTCTCCAGCTTCCCAAACTCAATGGAAAATAAAGTGGGTCTCCTGGCCAGCAACTCCATCTCAAGCTAGTTCCTGCAGGAAGGAGTCTTGTGGAAGGATGACAAGGTTAAAAGGATACCTGGGGGCTTCCCTGGTGGCGCAGTGGTTGAGAGTCCGCCTGCCGATGCAGGGGACAGGGGTTTGTGCCCCGGTCTGGGATCCCACGTGCTGCGGAGCAGCTAGGCCCGTGAGCCATGGCCGCTGAGCCTGCGCGTCCGGAGCCTGTGCTCCGCAACGGGAGAGGCCACAACAGTGAGAGGTCCGCGTACCGCAAACAAACAAACAAACAAAAAACCACAATGAGGGACTTCTCTGGTGGTCCAGTGGGTAAGAATCTGCCTTCCAATGCAGGGCACGCAGGTTCGATCCCTGGTCGGGGAACTAAGATCCCATGTGCTGCGGGGCGACTAAGCCCGCCCCCCACTACTAGAGAAGCCCATGCGCCGCAACAAAGAGCCCGCGCGCTGCAACGAAGCAAAGACCCAGCATAGCCAAAATAAAAACAAACAAACAATAAACAACAACAAAAACCTCACAATGAGATGTCAGTTCACGCCTCTTAGGATGTTATTTCAAAAAGACAATAGGTAACAAATGCTGGAGTGGATGTGGAGAAAAAGGAACGCTTGGGCACTGTTGGTGGGAATATAAACTGGTGCAACCACTATGGAAAACAGCATGAAGGTTCCTCAAGAAATTCAAAATAGAACTACTGTATGATTCAGCAATCCCACTCCTGGGTATATATCCAAAGGAAATGAAATCATTATCTCAAAGAGATATCTGAACTCCCATGTTCATTGCAGTGTTATTCACAATAGCCAAGTTATGGAAACAACCTAAGCGTCTGTTGATGGATGAGTGGATAAAGAAAATGTGATATATACATATATATATATGGATTATTATTATTATTGAATATTATTCAACCTTTAAAAAGAAGGAAATCCTGCTATTTCCAGATTCATCCCAGGTATTATGCTAAGTAAAATAAGCCAGACAGAGACAACATGGTATCACTTATGTATGGAATCAAATAAATAAATAAATAAGGTCTCAGAAACAGAGGGTAGAATTGTGGTTGCCAGAGCCTGGGGAGTAGGGAAAATAGGGGAGGGATTAGTAAAAGAGTAGCGACTTTAGGTTTAAAAAAAAAAAGAACAAAAACAGAAATTCTGGAGACCTCCGTAGACCATAATACTAATTCCAGGGGTAGAGCTGTTGCTTTTGTCATCATCTGTTCCCTCTGCCAGCAAAGGTATGATGTGAGTGTAGCAGTGTAGATTCAGATCCACCACTGGGAGCCCAGCTCACTGAATATATAAGAAGTTCTGTTCACAACAAATAAGTGATAGTACGTCATCTAGTGGAATATTATCAACTCCTAAAAAGAATAGATCAATTTAGGTTGATGTAGAAAGATGTCCAAGATACAATAAATGAAAAAAGCAAGTGGTAGAACAATGTACCGTGTCAAATAAACAAACAATATATATGTTCTTCTATATTCATAGAAAATTTCTGGTAGCAGTGGTTACCTCTAGGAAATGGTACTAGACAGAATAGAGACAGAAATTTATGTTTTAATGTACTGTTTAAATGTTTTTAAAAAAATCATAAATAGGGAGTTCCCTGGAGGTCCAGTGGTTGGGACTTTCATGGCTGAGGGTCCAGGTTCGATCCCTGGTCCGGGGAGCTGGGATCCCACAGGCCACACAGTGGAGCCTAAATAAATAAATAAATAGGGCTTCCCTGGTGGCACAGTGGTTAAGAATCCACTTGCCAATGCAGGAGACACGGGTTCGAGCCCTGGTCTGGGAAGATCCCACATGCCACGGAGCACACAACTGCTGAAGCCCCGGGTGCCCTAGAGCCCGTGCTCTGCAACAAGAGAAGCCACCGCAGTGAGAAGCCGGCACACCACAACGAAGAGCAGCCCCCACTCGCCGCAACTACAGAAAGCCCACACGCAGCAACGAGGACCCAATGCAGCCAAAAATAAATAAATAAATTTATAAAAATAAACAAATAAATAATAAACCATAAAAGGTTCAATTTTTTTTTTAGGTTCAATATTTTTAAAAAAGGTTTTAAAATGATCAGGCTTCTTGAAACTCCTTTTATGATTTTATCCTAAGGAAATACACAGTAAATGTTTTATACTAAGATGATCATGACAACATTTATTTTAATGGTGTAAGACTGGAAATAACCTAAATGTCTAGCATGAAGAGAATGGTTAAGTAAATAATAGAAAATGGACTGTAATATAATGCAGTCATTTAAAAAACAAATTTTCTGAAAATTTTAGCCAGATGGGGAAAGGCTGACACTATGTTAAGTGGAAAAAAGCAAGTTGCTCTGTGTAAATTCAATATTGTATCAATGACGTTACAAATGCATAGGAGAAAAATAGCCTGGAAGAAAATATTCCCAAATGACAAGAGTGATTGCCTCTGATAGTAAGATTATGGGGGATTTTTCTCTTTCTGGACCTTTATATTTTCATATTCTTTTCAATTTTTGTGCAATGAGCATGCGTTATTTTGTAATGTGGGAGAAAAATAAAGTAAAATACTGAGAAAACCATTACATGCATTCCTGGCATGAGTCAGGAACTGAATTTTCATGTTTAAATTAGCTTCAGAAACACAGGAGTGGTTTCTAGGCAACCTGCTTGGGAAATCATGTTCCTTTCCATTGTTGCTGGAGTGTGCATGAGTGTCTCAAAGAAAATGTAAGAGATGAACCCTTGCGAAAGCGGTCTCCTTCAAGGAAAAACAAGCTTTGTCACCGGGGCTTGAGTAATTGTGACCCCAGTCACATAGGGATCTGAGATATTTTGGGGTTTTTTTCTGACGAATGAGTGCTTGATTTTAATGACGATTGCCATAGGTAAGTAGAGTAGGATAGCTATTCAAGTCTCTGCAAATGGTGTGGGAAATTGGGGTAGGGGGTGGGGGTGGGGAACAGGAGCCCAAACCAATAACCCCAGGTAGATGGCTTTCCTAAGAATCCAGGGCTGTGGATTCAGACAGTGGTGAGGCTTTACAAGATGGATTGCAGCGCAAGATGTGAAAAGATTGCCTCGTCATCCGGTGAGCCATTTACCGTCATTATAGACAATCCTGCTGAGCCAAAGGGCTTTTAATCAGGAGGAAACACTGAAAAATGGAACCAGAACTAAGAAACCCTTGGCCCATCAGACTGGGCTGAGTCAAGAATGATTTTTTAGCTTTAAGGGAGCCATGTTCTTTACAAAGAGTTTGTACAAGATGCAGAAAGTACTGTTCTCAGCCCACAATGTATGCTTTGTGGACCTCAACTACATTTTTCAGCAAGAAAACAAAAGGCATTCTGCCTGCTAAACGGGATCAGAGCTCAGTTTCTTGCTCCTACACCCCCTAGTGGTTGCCTTTTGTAATTACAAAAATTAAGTGAGGAAGTAAATAGCAGGCATTTGGGGTAAGGAGAGCAGTTGACTAAGGGTTAGTGCCTTTGACCTTGGCTCCCTCTAGATTTCATCAAAGCTCAAGGGGGAAGCTGTGGCCTCAAGAGGTACAGATGCACTTCCTAATAGAAGGTGGGACCAGAGGGCAGGAATCCTCCACAGAGGATGTTAAGAGCTTATTTTGTCTCCAAACTTGTGAACCCATGTCCTGAATTCCACCTAGTTGTGGTCCACTGGGTCTGGCCACCTCTCCTTTAAAGTGACAGATACCTGGAGGGTAAAGGAAGAGGGGGACTAATATTTACCTACCCTTCCTCATGTGGTAGCCCTTGAGGGCAAGACCCTTTTCTTTCTGTCTTTGTACTCCAGGGCTTAGCACATGTGTTTGTGTGAAATGTTTGTGGTCTTGAATGCTATATGTAGCCCATGAGGTAGATAATACTACCCTTGTTTTTCCAGTGAGGAAACTAAAGTGCACAGAGGTTCAAGAATGCCTGAGATATCTATCTAATAAATAGCAGAATAGAAATTCAAACCCCAAGTTCCAAAGGACCTGCTCTTTTCTTTCTACCAAGATGCCCCCTCCTGACACCTCATGCCCTCTGTCTTGCTGGTCCAAACTGTCAGGTGAAAGCCCCACTGTCTCTCTCCTTTGAGTCAGTCCACCCTGGGGGGCCAATGTCTTCCTTCTTCTCTGAACTTCTCATTTGTCAGTGAGTCACCCCTTTAACTCTCTTACTATCATTCAACTTTCCTTAGAAGTTTGCTTTTTTCTCCAAACAGTCCATAAGCATCTTGAAGGACGGAGTAATATATTAATTTTTCTGTAAACTCTCTGCCCAGCATTCAGTAAATATTTGCGGGAAGAGTGAATTTAACAGCAGAGTGTTGGTCAAAATATACCTCCCAGGGCCTGTTTGTACTAGGAAACTAGCAAAAAATTTTAATTTTTATCTGAAAGCATTTATTCTCATCAAAAACACCTAATTAGGTGACTTTTTACCCCCCACCGAGGGGCTTGCAACCTAAGATAAATTAAATGCAGATCTCTTTCTCTAGGAGCTTAGAATCTTGAGCACATACATAGCTGGGCTGTTACAACGCTGGATTTGGGTCAAAGGTGGAATCTAAATTCACTTAGACTCTTCTGTTCTAACTGGAATCTTTTGGTTCCCAGGACAAATACAGGGTCCTGCTCTGACAAGCTGGGACACTGACGGACCTGGGAACAAGTAGCTGCTTCCCTGCCAGATGTATTTATCGCATTATGTACTGCAATATACCCAGGTTTGTTTCATCTTCCTCCTACGGCTGCCCTCCAGGGAGCCATGCCTGGTACAGGTACATGCACAGTAAGATTAAGACCCAAAGCACTCAGCTCCCACTGTCCTCCCACAGGTGACATCAGACAGTGCCAGTCCTCAGGGGAAGCAGGCCAAGACTGCCAGGGGCAAGTGTGATGTGGGAGGATGTCAACTGTTATATATTTCATGAACATTTATTGGGCACCTCTTTTATGCCAGACACTGGGGATATGGTGACAAATAGGGCATTTTAGAGGTGCTCAGTCTCGTTGCAGGGACAAACATGTAAACAAACGATTGGATACATATTAGAATAGAAGTGCTTACGAGAAACCTCAAGAACACAGAGGAAATAGTACAGAATTCTGCCCCAGGAGGTTGGAAAAATCTTCATTGATTAGGTGACTCTCAAAATGTCTTGAAAGAGAAGTTGTTCACTGGTTGGCAAAGGCGGGATGAGTGTTCCAGGCCCAGGGGACAGCATGTACAAGAGCAAGGAGGCAGAAGGAGTGTACGAAATCCACCTTGTTATGAACGCTACATGGAGATGGCCCGAGATGAGTCTGGTGGGGAAGGCGCTGAGAATATGAAGGTTCTCATCTATTTAGGGTGGGGCTCTGGCTCCGTCCTATGGGTGATGGGGGAACCTGGAAGGATTTCAAACCACAGGGGGTATAACACAGATTTCTAAATATCTACATAATGTGAGGGCAGGACTAGAGGAGGCAGAGCCTGAAGTAGAGGGACCAGCGCGAGGCTGGCAATCACAGAAATCCAGGCCATGCTACTCTGTGCCAGGAGAGATAAGAGAGGCCATGTGGCCTTAGCTGATGGGACTGATGAAGCCTGGTGACAGATGGGCTGTGGTGGTTTGCTGGGGGGAGTCTAGGACACTCCCAGTTTGGGCATGGGCAGATGGGAATGGTGGCCCCATTCACCAAAATCAGGAACACACGGCTGGGGTCGGAGAAGAAGGTCAGGGGAGCGGGTGAGTTACATTTTGGCCGTGTCTAAAATTGCATGTGGGACGTCCAAGCAGAGCTGCCTAGTAAGTGGTTGGTATGTGGGAGTCTGAGCTCCAGGAAGACGCTGGTTTCTGAGGGAAGAAGGCTGGATCAGGCTTCTCTCTCTGCAGACATTCAATAAACATTGTTTTGAGAAGCTAATTAATGATTACAGGGCACTGGGAAAACAGAACGATGTTGCAATGTAAATGTGGATGCTCTTACAGTAATGGACTGGTGGTTGCAGAAAAGCTCAGGCTAAATAACACTAATTTTTTCCAGCTATAAATAGACCTTCTTCTGCAGTTGGGGTTTTCAATTCCACAGTGAAAAGACACGCAGCAGTGGAAGCGAGAAAGAGGGGCAGAGAGATGGCATCTTGTGCCTACTGGGTACACATGTTAGCAAGGTCCAGCCACAGTGGATAAGGCAGGGGTCTGATCTGGTGCCAAAGAGCTTAGAGTCTAATATCATAGGTTCAAGTACTGATTCCTCAACTAACTGGTTAGGTGTCTGTAATAGATTATCAGATGTGTAGTAGATGTTTACTAACTGCTTTTAGAGATACAGTCACAGTTTTAAGCTCCTTCAAATCTCAGAACAGCCTCATGGTAGGTCCTTTATTAGGCTTCTTTTGGGGATGAGTAAACTGAACACAGAGAGTTTAAGTGACTTACCCAAGGCCACTCAGCTAAAAAGTGGCAGTTCCAAGATTTGAACCCAGACAGTCTGGGGCCAGAGTCCTTTCAGAGGCAATTAACTACTGTGTTATGCTGCCTTGCCATGTAAAAAAGTGCTTTGCAGAACTTTCAGTTTCTTATCACTGCATGGATTTTGTGAAGGGAAAGTTGCATAATTTACATTAAGGCCTAAATCATAGGTAAATGTTTTCACTGTGTTCTCCCATAATTGTTCCTTCAAGGAAGCAGTGTTCAATGATTTGTCCCAGATCTTCTTTTCGGAGAAAGCTCTAGGGGTTCCTGTCATTGTGTGACTTTGTGTTCGCAGACCACAGAAGTCTCCCTGACCAGCATTACCATTCAGCAGTAGAGACCGCTGTCTATTAAATTCAGCGTAATCATAATGGTCATGGACTCACGAGTCAGAGAGACTTTGGCTCCATCCCAGCTCTGCCACTTGGGTGTGTTACTTGAAACTCTCCAAGCCTGCTTCCTCTGTCTGTTCATGGGATAATACTAATAACTCCTTAGGGCTATGAGGATTACAGACAGTGGTAAGGAGATCACTATCTAGGGTAAGAGTCATTAAGTGCTCTAAGACACAAATAGACATGTGAAATGGGGGAAGCACACATTCTAGGAGAAGGGAACTGCAGAAGTCTTGCTTTGACAGGGAACTCGGAGTGGCTGATACACTAAAAGAATCAGCAAGGGGACTTCACTGCTTGTGCAGTGGTTAAGAATCCACCTGCCAATGAAGGGGACACAGGTTCGATCCCTGGTCCAGGAAGATCCCACATGCCACGGAGCAACTAAGCCCTTGCCCCAGAGCTACTGACCCCGCGTGCCTAGAGCCCGTGCTCTGCAACAAGAGAAGCCACTGCAATGAGAAGCCTGCACATGGCAACGAAGTGTAGCCCCCACTCGCTGCAACTAGAGAAAGCCTGCGCACAGCAACGAAGATCCAATGCAGCCAGAGGGAAAAAAAAAAAAAGAATCAATGAGACTGTCTCGTAAACTTATTAAGCAATTAGCAATTCTTTTAATTCTTCAACAGTCAGTATTTCTCTCTCTATAGGACATATATAACTAACAAAGCAAAACTTATGACTTTAAGAAAATAATTTTCCCTAAACATTTAAGCATTGATTGCAAACCTAAATTAAATTCTTTCATCCATTTAATTAAAATCACAACATGACACGCTGGATTTTCATAAATGCGTCAAACGCCTTCAAAAACTGACAAAACACACACTAAGTATTGTAATGGTTACAGAAATAATCATGTACAATTTATTTAAAAATTGCTATTATCAAGGATTTAAGGTTGTTTGTTCTCATCTCCATTGTTAGCCGTATTTTAATTTTTATTTTATACCTTCCTGGAATTTCTATACCAATTTATGGTGGCAATAATCATACACCTCACCCCTCCCCTACCAATACCAAAAAAAATCAGACGAGCCAAAGTTGCAGATTCTGAGTTATCACATGATTGATTCTTAGTGAGGAAACTGGACTAGCAACTCAAACCCTCACAGTTAGTCTTTAGGTCGAGCCTTTTAAAGACAATCAAGTCTCATTTCTGATGTCACGGAACTTTTAAGTCCCTTTTAAGTTCAAAGGGATTCTGAGTTTTGGAGACCAGAAGCACGCATTCTTTAAAATGTTCACAATCAATATTCCCCATCCCATAATTCAGCCATTATAATATATTGATCTGGTCTGTTGCTGTAATTGGCAACTTAGGCATGTTTTATATCTAAAGCGTATGCACTGTAATGATGCTCATTATAATGATAGCATCACCTAGAACCTTGCTACTTAAAGTGTGGTCCATGGACCAGCAGCATCAGCATCCTATGGACAAAGAATCTCACTTCAGACCAGCAGGCTTAGAATCTGCATTCTAACAAGACCTCCTTCTACCTTGTGATTTGGTTGCATTTTAACATTGAGAAGCCCTAATATAAAGAATTCATCTACCTGGAGATGATGGATCAAGCCTGCAGTTGGCACTCCTCTTTGGGTCATGTAATTCATTTATCCTCCTGAAACCCACTATTGCTCCCCCTCTTTTCTTATAGTTTGAGACTTTATTTTAACTGCTAAGATTTCTACTACATTGACCAAGAGAAGTGGGCCTGGGACTGAATCTGATGAATCCAATATTGAAGGAGCAGGGAGATGAGGACAAGTTGCCCAGAAATCTAGGAAAAAACCAACAGAGTCATGGGAAAGGCCTTTCAAGGTCATATTTGTCAGGTTCTCTTATCACACTGAGGAGCATGTAGTAAGCCCTCCACAAACATTAGACATTGTTCCTGTTGTGCTTATTAGTAGTAGTAATTAAAAAATGAAGAACAGGGCTTCCCTGGTGGCGCAGTGGTTGGGGGTCCGCCTGCCGGTGCGGGGGACACGGGTTCGTGCCCCGGTCCGGGAGGGTGCCGCATGCCGCGGAGCGGCTGGGCCCGTAGGCCGTGGCCGCTGAGCCTGCGCGTCCGGAGCCTGTTCTCCGCAACGGGAGAGGCCGCAATGGTGAGAGGCCCGCGTACCGCAAAAAAAAAAACAAAAACAAAAAATGAAGAACCGAGGCTATGTTGGACAAGCTGAGGAAACCCAAGAAGCATCATCACTGAGATTTCCCATAAGAGCAATATTTCCGGACCCTTTGAGGAAGGATCTATGGTCCCTCTAGGGTGTTGAATGAAGAAGGGCTGATTTGTAGAATAAACTCAGAAAAAAATTAAGGTCAGAGGAAATAGTCTGTTCACTGGAGTGTTTACATTTCTTTCTGAGGGCAGGGTGAGTGGTGTGAAGGGAGGGGATGATAACATGTCTAAGTAAACTGATTTTTAACAAATGGCATGACTTTTCCACCACTTTGTTTTCTGGACCTTGACCGTAGCATTTCATGCATTTTTTAAAAACATAAGCAAATGGTTTGAATACTGTTTTCAAAATTCTCTGCCCAAAAGAAGTGAGATATCTAGTCCTACAAACCCCGTGAAGAGTTAATTCCTCTGAGACCTGATTGTGCTCTGTTAGAAATTGATCTGGCTAAGAGATGAGGACAGAATAACGCAGGAACATTCTAGAAAGTATATTGATTAGGACACACTAACTCTAATAATCTACTTCATAGCTTAAATCTATTGGTAGGCTGTAGTATCATAAGCATTTAGCTATTAGTCAGAAATCCTAGATAAACGGATGGATCTCTAAAGAGTTGGCATTTGACACTTACATTTCAAGCTGTTTTTTTGTGCCATCTCTTTAGAGCTGGTTAAAAACCAGATTTCGTTTATGACGTCATCTTCAAGGCCCTGTGTCAGGACATGAGGGGAGTTTATAGCGACACCTGGTGGCTGGAAAGGTGAAGTACCCTGGCTTTGTTAGAAAAGGATAAAGGATAAAATGTGTCTAAAATTTGGTTTATTTTTGTGGTAGAGAATTTCGTTCTTTGTTCCAATTCTTTTTGTAGGATTGCAGTTACGTATTTTAAAAATGGACTTTGATTCTTTTAGATTATTTTTATAGCCTCCAGCCTTTCTTTCCTAAAGAAACCATCAACCAGGTGAATTGACCAGTACTATCAGCTGGTCTAGATCTACCCAAGGCCAGGACTAGGGTGATGCAAATTTAAGGAGGTGGTAAAAACGTCAGTAATGAGTATAGATCACATTCTAATGCAGTAATTTAAAAAGTCAAAATTAATGCCAAAAATTCAATATAAACAAAAATATCAAAATCGTAAATACAGGATCAGTATTATTGATTTTCCCTTTTGATCCCATGCCCCAATATGGCTCCAAAAGGCCCTGAAAAGAGGCAATGAACTCGATGGCCTAGCACCTGACAGGGCTCACACATGTTCAATGAATGCACAGCCACCACTCCCACCCCGACCCATGGTTTCCCTGTCCTTCCTGGGTCTCTCCCTGTCTCCTCTCATCCTGGTCAAGAGTAAGGAGCCTAGGTCAAGGGCAATGATAGAGAAGAAGAAAAAACAGAGAATAGAAAACTTAAATGTGGCCCTGGGGAAACAAATTGGGAATGGACTCTTCCATTTCTCCTGTTTTCCTTTTCAGCACCCTCCTTCATCTGCTTCTTCCAAAACCTGCTTCTCAGGAACAGGGCCTAAATTACTCATTCACGCCTAGCGGCTCTCTGCTAAGCGGGCCTGAGCCGATGAGACTCAGACACTGAGGGCAGGCGGGAATGGAGATGAAGGAGGACATTGCGCTGGTGAGAAAGCCCCTCTCACCTCTTTCTGGGTTTAACACGGCCCCCCTAGTTCCCATGCACCAGGACCAGGGCAGGACATGGGAGTGGGCTTGTTGAAGATCTGGGACCTTGGGGCCATGTTGCTTCTCGGGGGTGCACGTCTGTGGGAGACGTCAGTAGCTAGGAGAGAGTCCCCCTCCTGCATCCTCCACGCTTGTCTTTCACCTAACGCTGCGTGGTCATCAGATAGACGGTGACTGCAAACAGCAGGAAAAGATTGTGCAATTGGAAACACACAAGCCGCTGTGAAAAGAGGAAATAAAACCAGTGGGCTGAGAACATATTGGGGTGAAAAAGGATCAGAAACTCAAGAACAAAGAAGAACTTCAAAAAAGCCCTGAGAAGCAAGTGGCCTTGCAAAGGAGGCTCAACGGGTCTCATGGATGGGGCTCCTCAGCACACAGTGAGTCGAACCCCCAGAATAAGAGGAATCTAGAAGGTACTCACCTTATACAACTGTGTAAAGTGTTATGGCTTTCAAATATACCCCCCTGGGGGATTTCAGGGAGAAGAGCATGCGCCCTCTGACAAAGCACAGACACCAGAGCCGGCCCCAGTCCCCAGATCCTTCGCCGGGACACATCGGATACCCTAGATCAAGTATCAGCCCAGATACTCCCAGATACTCTCCTGACCCAGAAAACTGCACATCCCTTATCACCTGCTTACGGCTCTTCTGCCGGCTACGTAATGGCTCTCTTTTTACCAGTAGAGGTTTTGCTGATTGCTGGAGCCCACGTGGTTCAGCAGGGGAATCATATTGACATTTATCAAGACCCTGCTATACACCAAGTATGTGTTTGGCACTTTATCTGTTTTCTCTTTAATCCTCACAATAAGCCTTTTAAGTAAATGTTACAGTTATCATTTTTACAAATGAGAAAACTGAGACTCAAAGAAGTTCTGTGACTTACTCAAGCTCACATAAATAGTGAGTGGTGGTCCCAAGATTTGAACCTGGGCCACAGGACTCCTGCTGTGTCTTTACGTCCTTTCTGTTGCATTAGGTCAGCAGAGACATGGGGAGATGCCTCCCTGCCCTCCTCCTGCATCCATGGCAGACGCTGCTGATGATCTTGGTGGTTGTTCCCTCTGATCTAGGATTATGTACGAGGCACAGCCTACATACAGAGAAGTTATGATCCATGTTCTCAAGGAGTTTGCTTTGACATAGGTTAAAATATAATACAGCAGTAGACTAGGAATGTAAGCCTGTAAATAACACAAGTGCTAAAAAGATTCTGGTAAGCTTATAAATCATAGGAAATATATCCACCATCCTTTGTCTGAAAGCTGACCTTTTCCCTGCTTTCTAATTCCTTGGATTTCTTTTCTCATTCTAGATATTACTCATTTATTCAATCAAAAAAAGTGTCTTCTCTGGGTCTAGGAGTACAGCATAAAACAAGACCAAGCCCCCGCTCTCAGGGAGCTTAATTTCTAGTAGGAAGACAGACAAGAAACAAGCAAGTGCACACAGACATGCACATACTTCAGCTGGTCATAGTGGGATGAGACAGTAAAGCAGGGAAGATGAGTAGATTGGAGTGGAATGTTGTTTTATGTACGGTTGTCTGGCAAGGGACTTCTGATAAGGCGGCATTTGAACTGAACCAAGAAGGAAGAGAGAGAGGGAGCTGAGAGGATATGGCCAAGGGCACCGCAGGCAGAAGGAACAGAGGCCCTGAGCAGGGGTGGCGTCGTGCTTGTGGGATGGCAGAGGCCAGCCTGACTGGAGTGCAGTGAGTGCGGGGCGAGGGTTAGAGATGAAAAGCTGGTAAGGATTTGGGCTTTTACTCTAATTGTCACTACAGGGAAGTGAGGAGACCTGTCCAGCCTCCAGACATCAAGCAGGGCTGCTGTGGACTCTCCAGTTCCCATGTGTTTCTGGTTCTGCACGTTCTTCCTTTTATGTGGGAGAGCTCGCTCTCTGGGGATCTGTACGGGGCTCCTGGGCTCCTGCACTGGAAGACAGGTGGGATTTAATGGAACCAGCTGAGCTGCACTCAGTGTTGGCCCTGGCCTCCCCACGCACCTGCCCACATCGAGCTTTTGCACCGTGACTCTCTTTTCCCTTCAGGCTGTGCTCTGTCTTCATCTGGGATGCTGACCCCTATTGCAGTGCTTGAGCCTGGTTAAGTGGATTTAAGGGTTTGATGACATATATCAAGGGTCAGCAAACTCTGGCCAGCCACCTATTTTTATAAAGAAAGTTTTATTGGAACACAGCCATGCCTATTCATTCACATATTGCCTTTGGCCGCTTTCACAACACAACAGCAGAGAAGAGTGGTTGCTACAGAGACCATTTGGCCTGCAAAGCTGAAAACATTTACTATCTGGCCCTTTACCTAAAGAGTTTGCCAACCTCTGTAATAGATTTAGATCTGCTAACTCTCACAAAGCAGAAAAGAAGATTTTAAAAGACTGCTACAAAAATATGTAAGTAATTAAATCCACAGCGGATTGACAATAATATTAATATTGCAGTGAAAAAGAAGACAAGACAATGGCAGGACTGATGTTCTCCCACTCATAGTACAAACTGCTTGTCAGATAAGATAATAGCCTCTAATCAGTTCTGTCAAGAAGTTGGTGGACAGAGAGAGAGAAGGGCAGGGGGCAGGGGGTAGGAGAGAGAAATGGATAGCTAGATAGGTAAATGGTGGCTACAGGTTACATGCTCAAGTTTTAATGCTGGGGTTGCATTTTCCCCCTTTAATCATCAACTTGTTTAGCACTTTTCACGGTCAAACACTGTTCTTAGGGTGTTACCAAGTCCATTTTGTATCTGCTTACCCAACTCAAAGCAGAGCCAATCTACTGACACAGGGTTGTGCTGAAGAAATGTATAACGTTTATTGCAAGGTGTCAAACAAGGAAAATGGGCAACTGATGCTCAAAAGACCTAAACTCCCCAATGGCTTTCAGGGAAAGGTTTTTAAGAGCAACATGAAGGGTGAGGGTTGCGGGATGCCTAATCAGCTCATGGACATTCTTCTGATTGGTTGGTGGTGAGGTAACTGGGTGGTATTTCAGAAGTCAGCATCATCAGCCTTCTGTTTCCAACCAGTCTGGGGTCTGTGTGCTAATGTCTTCCTCCTGGTAGGGGTTTCAGTCCCTGCAAAACAATTCAGAGATATGGCTCAGGATGTTACCTATAGCCCTTGAGGAGGAACTAAAGATCCTTGACTTTGTTTTATGGCTAAACTTTGTCTTGCTTGATTTCTTTCCTTTTTTCCTCATTTTCTCACTTCTCTCATTAAATTTGCTCTTTGGAACTCATGGAAGGCCTAGAAGGCTATAGCTTTTCTACAAACAAGAGGCGGGGACATAGTGGGGGAGCATCTATCCCTGGGAAGGCCCTGAAAGGTACTGCTTGGTTTCAAGGGTTTCACATATGTTAACTCATTTAGTTCTCAAAACAACCTTAAGAGGCAGATACTATTATAATTGTCCCCATTTTATAGATGGAGAAAGAGAGGCACAGAGAGGTTAAGGAATGTCTCCAGAGTTACACAGCTAGGAAGTGGCAGGAAGGCTTGAATCCAAGCAGTTTGACTCCAGAGTTTATGTTCTTAAATTCTACTTTATACTGCTTTTCTTGATTATGAAAACAAAGACAAAACAAACTGGAACATGTTCAGTGAGTATAGCCTCAGTGGGTAGTAGCCCTTTTGGCATGATTTGACATCTTAGCTACCAACCCTTATCCCAAACCTTGGTGCATGGTAAAAGAATTTGGAGATTACTCCTTTAAAAAAGTTCTGATTTTTTAATTTCGAGACACATGTCCAGGATGAGTCCATTAGAAAGTAGTGTGAAATAGGGCATCAGAAGCCCATCGGGGAACCTCCTGAGATTTCAGTGAGTTGGGAGGCATTGGTTAGCAGTTGCCACAGCTCTGAGCACCCAGGACAGCTCTCCTCTGCTAAGAACTTGGGCTCCTAGGGAGGCTGAGGGTCTCTGGCTTGGCTCTCAGTGGAGAGTTGTCATCCTGTCCTGTCTACCCCCTCTCTGGGTGGACCACAGACTTTTCATCTGTAAAACAAGGGAGATCAGCTAGTTGGTCTCCATGAGCTTTTCAAAGGTCAAAAATATTCTGATTCTAGATTTAATGAAATGGAGAAAATATCCATGCCATATTAATTTGTAGGGGGGAAATCCTTTACAAAGCATTATGTTTGATTTTTGCTAAAAAAATACATGTAACAGAATGAAGGTATTTGTGCTTTTCACTCCTTTGTCTTTCCCCCTCCCTCCCCCTCTGCTACTGGAGAGAAGGTCTTTTTGCAAAAATTTCACTAGGATTCTCTGTCAGGCAGGAGCTCTATTCCAAACAGCAGAAGCACTGCCATCCTTCTCCTGGAATGGAGCCCTAATTTCCTGCATTTATTTCTTTTGCATTAGTTTTTGTAGTGAAACATTTAAATTCCTTTCTCATTTCCTTTTGTGTATATTATTATTATTTTTAGCCATGCCTCACGGCATGCAGGATCTTAGTTACCCGACCAGGGATCGAACCCGTGCCCCCTACAGTGGCAGCACAGAGTCTTAACCACTGGACGGCCAGGGTAGTCCCTTGTGTATATTCTTTAGCTAATTTTTTTGTGGTTACCATGGAGATTACATTTAACATACTAAAGTTAAAACACTCTAATTTGAATTTATATCAGTTTACCTTCAATAACACATAAAAACTCTGCTCCTTTCACAGATTTGTTCTCACCCCTTTCAATTGTTGATGTTACAAAATTATATCTTTATACATTGTGTGTAATGGTTATTTTTTTACTACAAAAAGAAACTAACAGTTGGAATAGGCAATAAAATGAATAAATCTCCAGAGAATTATGCTGAGTGAAAAAAGCCAATTGCAGAAGGTTACATACTGTATGATTCCGTTTATATAACATTCTTGAAATGACAAAGTTATAGAAATGGAAAACACAGATTAGTGGTTGTCTGGGGTTACAGAGGGGGTAAGGGAGTAGGGAAGTGGGTGTGGCATCTGGGATGCCCCCAGAAGGCATGAGCTCAATGGGCAAAGGGTTCTCAGCAGCTTCAGCCAAAAAGGGTTGAGCTGGGACCCTGAGGGAGGGAGAAGGTAGGAAAGGATGGGAAACCATTCAAGGAAGATCCTGCGTGAACTACAATGCAACACCATGAGAACAAGAAAGGAGTATTTAGAAGCACCCTCCGCGCTTCTTTGTACTCATAATCTTCATGGAGTGAGGCAGAGTTCTGCTACTGACCTGGGTGCCTCCAGATCTCACAGGACATGACAACACAGTTCCGTGACCATTGAAAAAGGTGGCTGCCGCATGAACACTGTCTGTCTCTGCCTGGTTGGATTCTTCTGGGTGACCTTTCTTTTCCTTCATTGTGCTTTTCTATACTTCCTAATCTTGCTACACTAGACATGTATTTCTTATACAACAAAAATTGTGTTAAAACATATTAAGGGGCTTCCCTGGTGGCGCAGTGGTTGAGAATCCGATGCAGGGGAGGCGGGTTTGTGCCCCGGTCCGGGAAGATCCCACATGCCGCGGAGCGGCTGGGCCCGTGAGCCATGGCCTCTGAGCCTGCGCGTCCGGAGCCTGTGCTCCACAACGGGAGAGGCCACAACAGTGAGAGGCCAGCGTACCCCCCTCCCAAAAAAATTAAGATCTTACAGAATGTCTCTAATAGCCTAATATTATATTTTGGGAATAGACAAGTCCCTCAAGATTGGTCCATAGAGGAGGATTTGGCTCCCAGCGACTCTGAAATGACTGGAATCCTTTATTGTGGCAAGGAAGGCTGCTTCTCAAAAGGTGCAGACATTGAAAGGGTTATTGTGTTCTCTAGAAATTTTCTGAATTGTGGGTCCCTTTTTTCTGGCCAGAATATACTCCCTCAGATAGTGATACCACACAAACTGTGGTGAAATGCTGCTCAGAATTTCTACCCATGAGCTGGGGGAAGGTAGCTGCTGGCATGAATATCGTGAACTTCCCAACTTATTTAGGGCTCTGTGAACCTGAATTAACATGCCAACAGATATGACCATTCCTGTTAATGGGCTCTCAGGAAATAGGGTGTACTCTGGAGGTTCCAAATTTCTAGATGACTGAGGTTTATTCAGATTATTTTCATTGTCTGAATCCGTATTTTAGAAAATCAGTCTAAAGCATATCTGCCTGCTTTTTAGCCTTATTGAGCTCTAAGTGGTGAACTCAACGGATTACTTCTTCCATAATTTTCCTACAAGCTACAGGACCACTATGTTAAAGGTCTCTCACTCTCTCTGGTTTTTTTTTTTTCTTTCTTTTTTTTTCTTTTTTTTTTGCGGTACGCGGGCCTCTCACTGTTGCGGCCTCTCCCGTTGCGGAGCACAGGCTCCGGACGCGCAGGCTCAGCGGCCATGGCTCACGGGCCCAGCCGCTCCGCGGCATGTGGGATCTTCCCGGACCGGGGCACGAACCCGTGTCCCCTGCATTGGCAGGAGGACTCTCAACCACTGCGCCACCAGGGAAGCCCTCTGTTTTTGTTTTTGTTTTTGTTTTTTGGTGTGTTTTGGAGCTAAGGGAAACAGTAAAAGTGCACAGGTCCCAGGGAAAACACCTAGTGGTTGTTTTTAGAATGAATTTGAGAATTCATTTGAGAATTTGAATTCTCAATTCAGAATTTGAAAATTCTGAATGAATTTGAGAATTCATTCTATACTTTCTAATTTCAAAATTTCAAATTTTGAAATTTCTAATTTCAGAATTTCAAAATTCATTCAGAATTTTCCCCCCAAAAGTATTGGTTTAATTTGGTTTGTGTTAACATTGACAGGTGAGCATCAAGTGTTACCATCTTTTTTTATATTTAAAGTGACCAACTGAATGAACTGAGTTAATCAAAAGCAATCAGACTACCAGAGATGATTACTTTCGAGGCAGGTTTCAAGCAGCACCTGCAGTAGCTAACACCACGTGTTCACTGAGCACTTATTCCCAGGGGCTGTTCTCAGTGATGTGAGGCATCAAAGACACATAAGACAGAGCTTCTCTCACCATGAGAAGGAGAGGCTGCACTAACGTGGGGAGCACATCAGACTGGTGTGGGTGGCCTGGAGTCTGTCTCCGGCCAAGTGCTGCTGGAAGGAAGCCATTCGAATCTCTAGACATCAGTTTCCTCAGGAGAAAATGAGGCATTCAACTCAATTTCAAAAGGACCTTCAGCCTCTGAGATTCCAGAGCCAATGGTTTTTTGGAGGAGGAAGGCCTGTGCGTGGGCACCGGGAACTGTGTCATGTGATGAGTGAGTCAGACTCAGGGCGTCAGAAAAATAACGTCTTCACAATCAACACAAGGGCATAGGCAATTAGGAAACGCACTTAGCTGACGGCTTGAGTGTCTGTTCCATTCGGAAGATATGTTCCTGAAGAGGGACAGGGTGACTCATCAGAAGGCTGTAACTTGATGAAGTACAGCTATCCAATTACCTTGCTCTGATTCCAGGCAACTGAATGATCTTAATTTGGTTTCCCAAGGCAGTTTCCCCAGGCAAGAGAAGGGACAGGCTCTGGCAACTGGAAACTGACATTCTTTTGTGTGAGCAAAATTAGATCACATATGAGAAATGACTGAAATTATAAGAAGTAGCATTCAAATGCAAAGCATCCTTAGTAATTTCATCACCAGTTATGAATCATTTTCATGCTGATTTGGTTAGCCTTTGAAACTTTTTTTTTTTAAGAGCTAGTAAACACTGGGTGACTTGGTAAATATAGAAATTCTGTATCTGCAAAGCTGATCAGAGGTGAAAATTACTAACATTTACATAGTGCTTTACAATTTACAAAGTGCTTCTCTATACAGTATCCCAGTAGCTCTGGGAGACAGGGGATATTATTTTCCCAGTTTCTAGTTCAGGAAAGCTCTGTATTGTGAGGGAGGATTTGGGCTGGAAGTCAAACCTAGGTCCTGCACTGCTAATCCAAATCATAGTGCCGCTGCTTCTGAAGCAAGTGAATGCTCTTCTGCCCCCCATCCACCTGCATACACACACACACACACACACACACACACACACACACACACACACACACCTTCCTATACAAGATCTGTGCTCAGTGGGACAACTGAATGAGTGGTGAGAAGCAGAGGCAGAGAAGAAACCCAAATGCCAGTCTATTCCGGAGATTGTGGAACTGCTTCTCTTTCCCTCTTCAAAAGCCACTCCAAGTGCATAGGGCCTTTCCAGATGGCTGTCCCATGGCTGGGTCAGTTCAGCTTTTCTTAGTCCCCGCCTGAGTCTTCTTCCTGCAGGTATAGAAAGTGTCCGGTCTGCTTAGGTGGAATCTCAGGGAGTGTCAGACTCCTATCTCTCTTCCCCTGAATGTTTGGTCTGGATATTCCTGCTGAAGGTAGCTAGGGATGCTCAACCAGGGTGGCTCCCCAGAACAGCACTGCCTGACCTCACACACCTGGGGCTCCTGACTTCTCAGCTACTGGAGCTGCCAGTCTCAGATTACCACTGGGGAGGGATCTCAGGACCTAGGGCCCTCCGTGCACTGCAAGCCTGAGCTCTTTGCTGTGCAGAGACAGTGGCAGAGTAGGTGCTTTGTGACCAGACCCTTCCCATTCACAGAGAGAACTGGAAGACCGCACTGCCTGGCTGGGAATTTACAGAGGCTTAGGGAAAAGATGAACTGGCCCCACTTCTGCATCTCCTTTTGCTGGATTTACTTTGCTGCCTCCAGACTGAGAGGTAAGAGGCTGGTGGGCGTGTAACCATTGTCACTCATCTGGGGCCACTTCTTTGGGTTTTAGGGTGGGCCAGGAAAAAGAACTAATGTTCTAACTGCAAGGAAGTACTTCGTCTTCTTACTGACTCATACTAATCCTGTAGGTGTGCCAGAAAAATAACTCCTGTCGACCTAGAGCTTGTCCCCAGCTGATGCTAGATTATCCCCAACGCTAGTCCTTGGACTGTTGTTCTTTGCCTTGAAATATACATGACACCGAAGGTTGATCAGGTCCCTCTTTTGAGCAGCTGGAGAAACAGCAGATGGAAAATATGCTCACAAGTTGTTTAATGACATTTTTGAAGATTATTCCAACGCTCTTCGTCCAGTAGAGGATACAGATAAAGTTCTGAATGTCACGCTCCAGATTACACTTTCTCAGATTAAGGATATGGTGAGTAACATAGTGGTAACTCTGAAATGTTTAGAATGAAACTAGCAGTGCTTTCCAAAGGGAATGTCTGAACTGGGAATTTGAGAGAAAGTGAGAACAGAGAGCTCTGTGTGCAAGCTGATGGGAGAAGGGAACTCCAGGGGAAGAAAGCTTTCTACAAAATTAATTTCACTAAAGTATGTAATCCCGGCCATTAACACTAACAGTCTTAGATCATCTAAAGAAAGTTGGTTACACATTACATGTTCCATCTCTATGAAATGTGCAAAATCAGCAAAACCATAGAGACAGAAAGCAGAGTAGGGGCTGTGGGAATAATGGGGGAATAGTGATAGACTGCTTGACGGTCATAGGCTTCCTCTTTTGGGGTGACAAAATGTTCTGGAAGTAGAGAATGGTGATGGTTCCACAACATTGTGAATAAACTGAAAGTCGCTGAACTGTACACTTTAAAATGGTTACAGTGGTGAGTTTCATGTAATGTGAATTTTATCCCCAGTTTTTAAAAGGTGGGTTTTTTAAAAATTAATTAATTAATTGATTTTTGGCTGCATTGGGTCTTCGCTGGTGAGCGTGGGTTTTCTCTAGTTGCCGCGAGCGGGGGCTACTCTTCGTTGCGGTGCACAGGCTTCTCATTGCAGTGTCTTCTCTTGTTGCGGAGCATGGGCTCTAGGCGCGCGGGCTTCAGTAGTTGTGGCTCGTGGGCTCTAAAGCACAGGCTCAGTAGTTGTGGCGCACGGGCTTAGTTGCTCCACAGCATGTGAGATCTTCCCGGACCAGCACTCGAACCTGTGTCCCCTGCATTGGCAGGTGGATTCTTAACCACTGCACCACCAGGGGAGCCCAAAAGCTGTTGTTTTAAGATGACTTACCTTATATAATGCTTATATGTGTTTAATTACATGAAGTTATGAAACTTGAAAGACTTTTCTTTGGTACATTATCGATGTTTGCCGACTTTTTCATTCAAAAGAATCATCGGTTGATCTATTTTCAGAGAAATTTGGGCAGTTGATCCATGCAGAGATCTGATGATTTAAATATTTGTCCACTTTACATTCCGAACACTAAATCACAGATAAAAACATTTCCCTGGCAGTCAATCAAGGGGATAGACTGGAAAAATTCTCACTTTCTTATTGGAAATAGACTAGTGCTCTTGGAATTCCTGTTTTGAAGATGAGTGTTCTAGAGACAAGTGCATTCGGTTGAGGTGTTGATGGGATAAAGTTGTATCTGGGTTAATTGTGCAGGATGAAAGAAATCAAATTCTGACTGCCTATTTGTGGATCCGCCAAATCTGGCACGATGCGTATCTCACGTGGGATCGAGACCAGTATGATGGACTGGACTCCATCAGGATCCCCAGCGACCTGGTGTGGAGGCCAGATATTGTCCTGTATAACAAGTAAGTGCAAGTCAGTAGTTTCTCAGGAATGAATTTATTGATGTAACAGAATGTAAACATAATGGAAAAGGAATGTTTAAAACTTGCATGAGGTTAAGTCTATTCATGTTCCTAGTCCCTGAAGTGAAGGTCATAAAACCTCAGATAATAAAACAATAGATCATAAAATCTTAGAGTTACAGCCCCCTTTTCAGATGAGAAACTGTATTAGAAGCCGTGTTAGTTTTCTAGGCCTACTGTAACAAAGTACCACATACTGGGTGGCTTAAATGACAGAAACTTATTGTCTCACAATTCTGGACGCTAGAAGTGCAAGATAAAGGTACTGGAGCTTCCCTGGTGGCGCAGTGGTTGAGAGTCCGCCTGCCGATGCAGGAGACACAGGTTCGTGCCCCGGTCGGGGAAGATCCCACATGCCGCGGAGCGGCTAGGCCCGTGAGCCATGGCCGCTGAGCCTGCGCGTCCGGAGCCTGTACTCTGCAACGGGTGAGGCCACAACAGTGAGAGGCCCACGTACCGCAAAACAAACAAACAAACAAAAAAAGATAAAGGTACTGGTAAGGTTGGTTCCTTCTGAGGCCTGTGAGGAACACTCTGTTCCCTGTCTCTCCCCTAGCTTCTCAGGTGTTTGCTGGCAATCTTCAGTTTCTTGACTTGTAGAAGCATCCCCACAATCTCTGCCTTCTTCTTCACATGGTGTTCTCCCTGTGTGTTGTCTGTGTCCATATTTTCCCTTGTATAAGGACACCAGTCTTGTTGAATTAGGTGTTTACACCACACCAGTATGACCTCTTCTAGACTAATTACATCTGCAATGACCCTGTTCCAAATTAGGTCACATTCTGAAGTGCCAGGGGCTAGGATTTCAACATACGAAGTCTTCACAGATGCAATTCAACCCTTAACAGTGGTGCTCCCTTGTCTAAGATCATGTATCAAAAATACATGATACGATTAAGATTAAATCAGAATGGGCCTGCTAGAAGCTGGCCTATGGAATTTGGACCTTGTATGGAGTGGAAGATGAACTAGATCATAAGATCACCAGTTGGCCTTTTCCTGGTCCGAGAGCAAGGGGCCTTGGTGAGTGGGTAGGTAAGGTTTAAGTTTCTCAAATTGTAAAGTGTGCACGAATCATCTGAGGAGGTTTTGCTCAAATACACATTCTGATTCAGTAGGTCTGGGGTAGAGTCTGACGCTCTGCCTTTCTATAAGCGCCAGACCGTACTGCTGCTGTTCCACGGATCACACTTTGAGAAGGAACCAGATAGCTGTCTCAATTCAGGTTCAGATGCTCCACCTGTTGTCAAAGGGGCTCCTCTCTCTTTTTATTCTGGAACTCAAGTTTCTCAGGGCTGGGAAAGGTTCCTCTGAGCAGAGCCATATGAATGAGGAGCAGCTCAGGGGGACTCTCCAGAGAGCTCAGCCTTCTACTGGACGTGTTTCCCTTCAAGAAGCAACTGGTAGGTTGCAGCCTGGATTTTAGTCTCAGTCCTTACTCAGAGAGCTTGTCCGAGGGTCATGACCTCATGAATCATAGTCCTGATGCTGCTGTCCATTCCCCACTCTGGAATGGCAACTCTTCCATACCCCTTCCCAAGCAAGATCACATCCAAGTGCTGGTGCTTTAGTACTCTGGTTCACACCCCCCTCAACACACACACACACACACACACACACACACACACACACGTACATAACAGGCAAGAGAATGAGCCAGGATGTCCATTACCTCGTCCCACACACAGGGTGCAGGAGAGTAATCAGAGGATACACTTTACATAGAACACTTACAGCATTCTATAAGTTCAAAACTCTCCCTGGAGGAAAACAGAAGGCTGGTTCTCCTTTTCCTCCTGCTTTGATTGACTGAAGCAGTGCCCAGCCCTTACTGAAACACTTCTTTCCGAGTTGGCATGACCTAAGTTAAGCCTATCCCAGTCCCCCTTTATCAGAGAAGCCAGCTATGCACTCATGAGCTCACACAAGCCTGCTGTGTCTTTGGTAAATTTTGTCCCCGTTCTCCGTCCTTTCCTCCCGAGATCGCTGGCTTTGAGAAGTGTGAGTTCTGATCCCCTTTTCTTTCACACACAGACCCTTTTCACCACACTGATTCATCAACTCTTTTCTTTTCCTCTGGATTGACTCTTTAGTCTTCTTTCCCCTCCTATCATGGACAGTTCTGTTTTGGATCCTCTATTTTCCTGTATGTTCTCCTTCTCAGTAACATCAGAGTTTTACTATTCAGAGGAAACCCTCAATGGACTTATAGTTGGATGTCATTTGCATTCCTTTAAACAACTGAAATGAGAATAGAAGAGAGTTAGAGGACCAGGCAAAGGAGAGACCCCAGTCCTTTGGGGTCCCCAGGAAGGACCCTGACCCTGGTCCTTCTACCTGAATCCCTGGACCTGCAGAATCTTCTGCTCCCTGATATAATATAAATACTTCTCAGAAACTGGTACAGAAACTTGTAGACCACAAAATGGGCTTCCTGAGTGGTGGTAGGGAGAATAAAGAGGGGTATAAGGCAGGTGATCCAGTCATGTGTGATAAAGATAGTTTGCGCAGGAAGATACTTAACAGCTAGATTCGCCATTGGTGCCTGAATCCATGGGTTAGACTTGCTGAGGATTGATGAGGATGGTCCTGGGCCTGGAAGCTATTTCATGTGAGGAGCAGTCGAATTTATTGATGCTTAGTTTGGAAGAGAGAGGTCCTTAGGAAGACTTGATGGCTGTCATAGGCAATCATAGGAAAAATAAGGTAGAGAAAAAAGAGAAAATTCCTCCAGAGGACAAAACCCAAAACACTGAGTAGAAGTTAAAGGGTTTTTTAATTGCATTTTAATGCAATTTAAAAAAAAACTAATAATTTGAATAATGAATTTTCCCAAGAGGTAGTGAGCTCTTTCACAATATAATGACTCAAGCAGATATTGGCTGTTACCAAGTCAGTAAAGGAATAAAGTTCTGGTGGGGTTGTTTAGTATAGGTATATGGCCAATATAATGGTTAGTATAAGAGGGTGCAAGGATTCCTGACATTTTTAGGTTAGGTAAAGAGTGGATTACAGAAATTTCAGAAGTGTGTTTATTATGAGGGAGTTTTAATGGTTGGATTTTAATGGAACGGTTTAATACTTGGATTTTAGACCTAGTGAGAAATTGGGTACCCTGTTGTGCTCAGAAAGATTTGTCTACAATTTAGCTTTAAGTTCTGCTTAAGTAGCTTAGAGAATTGAAAGGATGGAAAAACTGTAAGATGAGATTGGATATACATATGTCAAATTTTATGAGATTGTATACCTTAAATGTATGCAATTTATTGTATGCCAATCATACATCAATAAAGTGGCTTAAAAAGAAAAAAAAGATGACATTGGAAATAAAGGAGGCAGAAGAGGAACAGGTTTGGAGAAAAAGATGATGAGTTTGGTGTGAGACCTGTTCAGTTTGGGAGACCAAAGGAACAGAGGAGACAACCAACAAAGAGATTGCAAAGGCAAGTTTTCAGCCTGGAAAGAAGGTCACGGCTAGAGCTATCAAAAGCCCTTTAGGGCTTCCCTGGTGGCGCAGTGGTTGAGAGTCCGCCTGCCGATGCAGGGGACACGGGTTCGTGCCCTGGTCCGGGAAGATCCCACATGCTGCGGAGCGGCTGGGCCTGTGAGCCATGGCGGCTGAGCCTGCGCGTCCGGAGCCTGTGCTCCGCAATGGGAGAGGCCACAACAGCGAGAGGCCCGTGTATCGAAAAAAAAAAAAAAAAGCCCTTTAAGCCCTTATAGAACTGCTCAAGGAGGGAAAGAAAATGGCTGAGGATAAAGTTGGAGAATTTCTTCACTGAAGAAATTTACAGAGAACATTCAGAAGAAATGGTTAAAGGGGTAGAAGGAGAACTGAGAGAATTGCCTCATAGAAACCAAAGGAAGAAACGATGTCTAGGAACAACTCAAAGTGAAGTGCTTGGGAAGGGTTGACAGACTCTTAGAAGAGTCTTTAGATTTGCCCATTTGCAAGTCATGAGTGACCTTTGAAAGAGCACACTTTGAAAGCTGGGAAGAAGCCAAATTGCAAGAATACAAGCAAGACGGGGAAGTGAAAGCAGCAGGCACCAATTACTCTTGAGAGCGGTGTGCAGAGAGGAGAGAGGTGGGAGGGGCCTGGGAGGAAGGGAAGTTGGTAGGGAGACTTGGGAACAGAGCTGGGAGGGGATTAGAGGAGCCAGAGAGAATAAGAGAGACCAAGAGAGGCGAAATCCTGAAAGAGACTTGGAAGGAAAGAAGTCACAGTACAAGAAGAGAAGTTAGCCTTGAAAAGAAAGAGAGGGACCTCTTTTTTTTTTTTTTTTTTTATTAATTTATTTATTTTTGGCTGCGTTGGGTCTTCATTGTGGTGCGTGGGCTTTTCATTGCGGTGGCTTCTCTTGTTGCAGAGCACGGGCTCTAGGCGCACAGGCTTCAGTAGTTGTGGCTCGCAGGCTCTAGAGAGCAAGCTCAGTAGTTGTGGCACACAGGCTTAATTGCTCCGTGGCATGTGGGACCTTCCTGGACCAGGGCTCGAACCCGTATCCCCTACATTGGCAGGCGGATTCTTAACCACTGCGCCACCAGGGGAGCCCGAGAGGGACTTCTTTTTGACGTGGAAGGGAAGATAAGGGGGACACACGAAAGACGGAGAGACTGGAGATAGGAAAAAGGGTGGATTGTGGGACTGAGTAAGGAGACAAGCTTATGTCGAGGTTCCAGGCACTGTCTGGTACCAGAAAAACTGGCTGATTCTCACTGTTCTCTCCTTCACCAGCCCACACTTCTCCAGTTCTGGAGATCTTGCTTCTTACAGCCCCTGCTGGGAAAGGTCTTTCTGCTCAAGTGCGAAGCTGAAGTCAGCTCAGTCTTTGATCAGGGGAGAAGGGACTGCGTGAAGGGCACTAAGGGTTGGAGGAAAGGGAAGGTAAGAGGAAAACAATTTATCTCTTAGGGTCATATTATTGAACACTGCCCTCTCGACCTCCATTTTGAAATTTTGTCCCTGTAATTTTTTTCATTTTCTAGTTGGGAAAATAGAACACAGTTAGAAACAGAGGGAAGGGAAAGAGAAGAAACTCATATGTATTGGACACTTACTGTGTGTCAGGCAGTGAATTGGGGCTCTACATAGTGTGGTAGACAAAATAATTGCCCCCAGAGTGTCTCCATCTCAATCCCTGAAGTCTGTGAATATGTCACCTTACATGGCAAAAGGGACTTTGCAGGTGTGATTAAATTAAGGATTTGAGAGGAGATTACCCTGCTGGGGCCAATGGAAACAACCTTACAAGTCCTTATAAGAGAGAGAGGTGGGAGAGTCAGATGCCACAAAGGAAGCAGATATCAGAGTGATGGAAGGAAGGAGTCCTAAACCGAAGAATGCAGGCAGCCTCTAGAAGCTGGAAAAGGCAAGGAAATGGACTCTCCTTTAGAGCCTCTAGAAAGAACGCAGCCCTGCCTAAACCTTGATTTTCGGATTTTTGACCTCTACAACTGTAGAGATGCTAAATTTGTATTATTTTAAGACACTTGGTTTGTGGTAATTTTTTACAGCAGCAATAAGAAATTAATAGATTAATTATTTACTTAATATCACATTTAAAAAGAAACCTTAAGGTATTATAGCCTCTACTTTTACAGGTGGGTGACAGAAATGTTACTTGCTCAAGGTTACAGCAACTGACCAAGATTTTAACCCAAATCTCTCTGTGATATTTCTGTGATGTCGTTGCTACTTTCTAAAGGAGAATGAGCCATATTGATCCAATCAACCCACTTACCTTTCTTTGTTAAATCCTTCTTCTGCGCAAGGCATTCAGTCATGTGTTGAGGGGTTAGGATTTTAAGACTCAGTCTCTGACCTCAATGAACAGTCCAATAAGAAATGTATGTAAAATGTAAGCCCCTCATAACACAGAAATAAAGTACCAGAGCCCTTCAAAGGTGAAGGGATTTCATCAGACTGGAGGGGCAGGCGGGGCTTCTCAGAGGGGTAGGCATCTGAGCTGTCTTGAAGGATGTATTAGATTTATATTTGCAGAAAGTGGGGCGGGTATTATAGATAGAAGAAAGAGTTTGAGTAAAGGAGAGACAATCACAGGATCTGTTAGGGTTTCAGCCTTGATTGGTGGTGTGCGAGTGAAGGAGACCAGTGGGAGACATCAGAGACCAGTGTGAGGCTACAGAGTGGGATGGGAGTAGATCATGGAACGTCTAGGACACTGAACTTAGGAGGTTTGGAAGTATTTGGTCAGCCATAGGAAACCAGTGCAAGTGCTGAGCTGTAAAAAGATGTGATCAGAGAAACCAGGGAGATAAAACAAGATATTGGTCATGAAGTAATTAAATAGTAATGTCTTTAAACTCCTCCTGAGTAGCTGGGGTGATGTTTTCAGACAGTGGGCTCCTTTGCCCTCTGGCTTCTGGTTGGGTTGGGTCAATGAGAAGCACCAGTGAGCAATTGGAGGGAGAAAAGGGAGTGAGGTTAGGGCATGTATTCCCTTGCTCTCTTCCTATAGAGTTATTATCTTTGGCTTGCTGTGTCCCTTGACAGAAAGGTATAGCTCCTGTCATGGTGACCCTCTCAAGCAAGTCTTTCCTTCCAGGTGTTGGTAACTGCACCTTCCCTTCACCTCTTTGGGCCCAGGAATGGTAATAGCTCTGCTGTTACTAGCCCTGGAGTGGTTGCCCTACACCTTATCCATACCTTTGTAAATAGTCCCTGCATTAAACACTCCTCAAATTATCTAATTTGAGTGGGTCATCCACTTTCTGCAGGGACCATGACTAATACAATTATTCTAGCTCCAGATAGATTCTCTCTGACCCCGAGATCTCTTACACCAAGGAAGGTAGGATGGGTGAGTTCCCATCCTCCAGTTCTCACTTCTCGTATAGCTAACTATATATATTTCTCATTGTTACAGAGGGTAGGTTCAGGCATTTTCAAAATATTCATTTTGTTCTCTTCACAAGACCACGTTAAAGATCCCCTCTCTAGACCTCCATTAAAAATCGAGTGCCACAATTCAGCTGTAATGCTCTGATTAGAGTGGACCCAATCAGACCATTACAGTTAACATTGTGGTACCTAAATTTTAATAAGTAGGAAAAAAACTTTTAAAACATGCCAGTTCTTTGATCTAACACACCCTCTTCTAGCAATTTAACCTAAGGAAAGAGTCAGTGGATAAACACAACAATTTGACTACAGAGATGTTCACTGCGGTATTGCTTGTAAATGTAAAAACTGGAAACAACCATAATGTTGAAAATAGGTGAATTGGTTAAATAACTATGGCACATCTCTATAATGGAATGTAATTGAATACCATTTAGCCACAAAAATAAAGTTGCAAAAGAATATGAACAGATGATCATAAATGTTTTTAAATTGTCTCAATGTTATTTTGTAAATTAACTTTTTTATTTTGAGATTATTTTACAGAAAAGTTGCAAAGATGGTACAGAGTTCTTGTTTATTCTTCACCCAGTTTCCCTTAATGTTACATCTATGTAACCATAGTACATTTGTCAAGACTAATACAATACTATTAACTAAACTACAGACTATTTGGACTTCACCAGTTTTTCCACTAATGTACTTTTTCTGTAAGAATCTAATTCAGCAAACCACATTACATTTAGCCATAATATATTTTGTAGGGAAAAAATCATAAGGAACACTTGGGAAAATGTGCATTAAAATATTAACAGAAACATATCAGTTAAGGCTGTAAGCATTAGAAACTGACTTTGTCTACCTTGTGACAAAGGGAATCTGTTGGAAGGATATCGTACAGCTCACTGAATTAAAGGAAAAAAAATCAATGACCAGGTCTTGGAAAGGACAAACCAGGACTACTCTACAGTTCAAGACAGTGGGGAATATTGAGATTTTTTTAAACAAAATAATAATAATTAATTGACTTTTATAGGGAGCCATCACCAGTGTGAGTCTTTTTGGTCTTTGGGTCACTCTGCTTAAGATCTAAACTGCAGGGAGAGTGAATCACTTGGACCTAGCTCAGGTCACACAGCCAGCCGCTGGCCAAGGGTGGCTGAGGAACCTTGATCATTGTTTCATCTGCCTTACAATGGTCATGGAGAAAGAGTCATTCCCCAAAGTGAAACAGAAATTCTGTACCCCCAAGATGTAAGGCATAAATGTTGATAAAGCAAAAAGAAATTATATCTAGAATAAATTATTATCTCTTAGATTATGGGTGAATAATCTTTTCTCTGTGTTTTTCAAATGTTCTACTGTAAACATGTACAACTCTTTCAACAGCAACAAAAAGTTACTTTAATATTCTTGTGCCCACAGTTAACAAAATCAGGTAAGCAGAGCCCCCTGTTAGATTTTAGCCTCGTTTACTTTTTGTCTGGGTGTCTGAATCATTATACCTGGACCAAGAGAGTGGCACTGGGAATGGAGAGGAAGGGACGTAAAGCAGAGATGCTTTAAAGAAAGAATCCAAGAGAACTCGGCCCTAACTATTCACAGGAAATGGAGAAGAGGGCAAATTAGAGTTGATTCCAGACTTTCAAGCCAGGGTGACAGGAATGGTGATCCACTACCAAGACACTGAAGTGATGGGCACAGGGCGCTGAGCTATCGGGGGTAAGGAGTTCGGTGAGTTGTCCTGGCGAGCAGCTCTCATCTTCCTCCTCTGACCTCCAGGGCTGATGATGAATCTTCTGAGCCTGTGAACACCAACGTGGTCCTGCGGTATGATGGGCTGATCACCTGGGATGCACCAGCCATCACCAAAAGCTCCTGTGTGGTGGATGTCACCTACTTCCCCTTTGATAACCAGCAGTGCAACCTGACCTTTGGTTCCTGGACCTACAATGGCAATCAGGTGGATATATTCAACGCCCTGGACAGCGGAGACCTCTCAGACTTCATCGAAGATGTAGAGTGGGAAGTGCATGGCATGCCTGCTGTGAAGAATGTGATCTCCTATGGCTGCTGCTCTGAGCCTTACCCGGATGTGACATTCACTCTCCTTCTAAAGAGGCGGTCCTCTTTCTATATCGTCAACCTCCTCATCCCATGTGTCCTCATATCTTTTCTGGCTCCCTTGAGTTTTTATCTCCCAGCAGCCTCTGGGGAAAAGGTCTCCCTGGGAGTGACCATACTGTTGGCCATGACTGTATTTCAGCTCATGGTGGCAGAGATCATGCCAGCCTCAGAAAATGTCCCTCTGATAGGTGAGTTCAAGTGTCTTACACTTTGAGTCAGCACTGTGGTAACTGGGGTTGTATCTGTATCTTTAAACTCCTAACAATGAGGTCAACTTCAGACTCAACACAGGCTGTCACATACTTCATTTGGTGTCTTCAATTGGCATCTTTGAAAAGAGATGTGGCTGTTGGAAACAAAGCTGGTCTTGTTGTCTCCAGGTTCACCCAAAAGAGGAATGAGAACAATATGGTTTAGAGCAGTGGTTCTCACAGTATGGTCTTTGGACCCACAGCATAAGCATCATTTTAGAAATGCAAATTCTCTGGGCCCACCCTAGATCTACTTAATTAGAAACTCTGGCCGTAAAGCCTGGCAAAATGTTTTTAAAAGCTTTCTAGGTGATTTCGATGAGCTTTTTGTTCAAGTCTAATAACCACTGGCTTATAGATTAAGACCCTGATTTTGAAGTCAAAGAAATCTGCGTTTGAACTCTGACTTCACCACTCATTCTTTGATCAGCCTTAAGACAGTTACTTAGTTTTTGAGTCTCTACTTCATCATCAGCAAAATTTGTGTAATTGCTACCTCATTGTGCCACTGCTTAACACAGAGCCTGGCGTATGGTGAGGACTGAGAGAAAAGTGACTATTATCATCACGTTACAAGGGATTTCTTCTTGGGAAGAGTGATAAACGTGTTGGAAATGATGAGCTGGATTTTTAAGCCTGCCGTCTACCCTTGATAGAATAATTCTCAACCTTTACTGGGTATAGTAGGTGTGGGAGAGCTTGTTAAAAATGCAGGTTCCTACACCCAAAGAGGTTGTTTTTCTTTTTAAGTAATCTTGGGCAAGATTTGGGAATCTGAGGTGATTCTTTAGTAGAACACATTTTCAAAATTTTGCAATAATGAAATGTCCCTCTAAGGGAAGGAGTGTAGACTGTGGCTGCCATCCCTGCTTCCCCTTTCCTTTACCTCCCTTGTTCTGAGATCCTTCCTAACACCTTTAATACCTACTTCCTGCCACCAAGGATAATACCCAGATCAATACGTCTATCTCGATGACTTGCTGTTGTAATAGATGCTTATGAGAATCAGAAGCTAGACCTAATTTTTAGTTCTTTAATGTAATCAATGAGGAGAAATTTCAGAACACCAGGAGACTTAGAAAGCAATATAAAAGGGGTATCGTACTGCCCTTTTACCCTCTCCTGTATCCAGTATTACCCAGTATTTAGACGTTACTACATTGGTTTCTCTGTTTGGAGATCTCTTCCTTGTTACGTCTCTCCCAGCAACACCTCCCCACCCCACACCCCACACACAGACTCATGTACACCTTTTTGAGAAATAGACACAGAAGGTTCTCTCCTTTCTCACCACCACTAATAAAGAGGAAGACGTTTATTGGTACTTTTATCACCTCTCCTGAGGCAGAAATGATTGACAGTGACAACATCTAATAATAGCCCTGTTTGAGGCAAGATCAGTTGACAGATCCCTCTCTCTTCTTTAGCAGTAAGGTTCAAAAGCAAGCTGGATCAATTTCTAAAGAAAGATGTCTCAGAACATGTCTCAAGAATTTTACAAGCATTACTTCTTCTGTTTCTGTGATAATATGAAATGTATCTTTTTTGGAAGGGTGTACACAGATCTTGAGAACTTTATTAATTGTCACAATTTGTTATTGTAGCACCTATGAAATAGAGTTACAATCCCATAGAAGTGTGTTGAAGTTTCCTGCATCAAGTGTAGCATTTGATCCAGGCTTTTGGCCCACAGCCTTGACAATGTTATGAAAGATTCCATTTATTTTTAGTTTACTCAGAGCTTTTAACAAATAATAAACAGATGATAATCATTATCAAATGCATTGTCTTCATCTGTTAAGATGATCGTGTGAGTTTTTTTCTTTTCCTCCATTAAGTTAGTGAATTATATTACAGTTTTCTGATGTTGAACTAAACTCTTCTTTATCATGATGAATTATCAATTAAAGACACTCTAGTATTTAGTTAGCCAATGATTTTTATAGGACTTTCTCAAATGTGTCCATGAATAAAATGGCCTTAATATTTCCTTTCTTGCTACTTTTGGAACCAAGCCTGAATTTACTTCATAAAATGAGATTTTCTAGGCAGTTTTCCCTCTTTTCTATTTTTGGAACAACTTGCATAAGATATGAGTTATCTGTTCCTTAAAAATACGATGAAACTCACCTGTAAAACCTTTTGGCTCTAGAGCTTTTCGGAAGGTGGGTGGGTAGAGGTATTTGGTTAATTCCTATTTCTATTTAAGTGTTCTTTCTTCTTACACTAAATTTGACATCTTATATATTCGCAGAAATTTCATCTAGGTTTTCAAATGTATTATCATACAGCTATTTGTAATATTATTTTATTGTTTTCTAAATTTCTATTCTCTTATTTTTTTCTTTTGCATCTCTTTTTCTTTCTTTCTCCCACCTCTATTCCATCAGTGGCCTCATCAAAGGTTTATCAATTTTATTACACTTTTCAAAAAGCTTGCTTTTGGTTTTGTTCAACGTCTAGGTTCTTTGTTCTACATTTCAGAAATTTGTACCCTCATCTTTATTGTTTCCTTCCCTAATTTTCCTTTTTCATGAATATTTGCTTTACGCAATCACATGTTAAAGACTGAGAGTGACGCAGTGTCTCCTTTCTTCCCCAATGGTAATGAGCTTTCATATTAACAAGGTCCAAAGACAATTCTGAGAACGGACCAAGATCATTCATTGTTTACTTATTTGTTCGTTGAAAGTGGAAGTTTTTCACAACATGACCTCAGCAAAAATTTACAAACCTTTTAACTCAGGGCAAGGGACAGTGCTGAAAACTTTTCCTGTATTTTCTCAGTTAAGCCTCGTCATAGTCCTATGAGTTAGATACTAATATTATAGTCATTTTATTAAGAAGGAAGCTGAGGCTTACCAGAATTATATAACTTGCTCTAGGTCACAAGTCTAGTGATGACAGAGCTGGGATTTGAACCCACTTTTATTCAAAAGTCTATAATAGTAACCATCAGTGTATACAGCTTCCTTAGAAAAGGTGTTTGTTTCTTTTTGAGCCAAACACAAGGACAGTTTTAAGCTAACTTGGTTGTTGTTATTTTCCAGGCAAATACTACATAGCCACAATGGCCTTGATCACAGCCTCCACTGCCTTGACCATTATGGTGATGAATATCCACTTCTGCGGGGCTGAGGCCCGGCCAGTGCCACACTGGGCCAGGGTCGTCATCCTGAAATACATGTCTAGGATCTTGTTTGTCTACGACGTGGGTGAGAGCTGCCTTAGACCCCGCCAAGACAGGGAGGAGGACCACCTCACGAAGGTTTATGGCAACCTTCCAGAGGCTAATCTGAAGACGACCAGAAATAAAGACCTTCCCAGAAAGAAGGAAATGAACAAACTCTTAAAGAATGACTTGAGGTACCAGGGTGAAAACCCGCAGGATGTTGACAGTTACTGTGCACGGTACAAAGTGCTGACGAGGAATATCGAATACATTGCCAAATGCCTCAAAGACCATAAGGCCACCAATTCCAAGGGCAGCGAATGGAAAAAGGTTGCAAAAGTCATAGACCGATTCTTCATGTGGATTTTTTTTATTATGGTGTTTGTGATGACTCTTTTGATCATAGCAAGAGCAGATCAGTGAGCATTTGGTATGTGGGGATAAATCAATAAAATTCCCCTGTGATTGACTCTAGTGTTCTTCCAAATTAGAAATACCTATATCTATATATACACAGATATATATAAATTAGGCTTTATGTTGTCTTTACTTTTTGTTTTCAACTTCAGATCAATATTATAGCTATCTGTCAGGTTAAATCAAGCAGGAGGTCCAAAATTTCAAGGGCAGGAAAACGGAGGAAATAGAGAAGGACCCCTTTTATAACCTACCAGAGTGGTAGGTGTCTGGCTTCTAGATCACACAGTTTTCTCTCCTTTAGCAGTACAGACAAAAAAAAGCACACTACATTCCATTTAAAATTCAAAGAAAAACAAAAGAAACTCATTTTCCCCTTAGTCCCTATTAGAACATGCTTTTTAAAAAAGGAAAATAGTGATATATTCCTTAGTGTAATGTAAGTCTCACTGTTACCTTTCTCAGGTCTGGTGCATTTCAAGCCATATCTCAAATGATGGAATAAAAAATGTTGTCCCATATAAAGAAGGTCTAAGCATCAGTGACTTAATGGGGAAGAGAGTTTTCTTTGTAATGATGATGTCATATATGTTGGTTATATTTTATATAAACCTTAAAGATGAAGTCATGCCTGCATTTAGTCTTGGATTTAAATAAGATCATCAGCAAACTGGGCTTATTTATTCATTCGTTCAATTATTCACCAAACATTTATTTTCTCCTACATATAATAGAGCTGCATGATTCACATCTGCAATGGGAGTCATAGCAAATCTTATGTGTAAGTCTGACCCTCTTTGATCTTCACTACAATTCTGTGAGCTAGTGGGCAGATATTTCTAGTTATCCTTCTCAGAGGAAGAAGCTGGGTCAGAGGAAGGTGGGTGTAAATGACCTACCTCCACATCCAGCTAAGCGGCGTACAGAGCTGGGAAATAAACCCTTAGCCCTGTGAGTTCAGGCCAGGTGTGCGAAAACCACACTGCTTTGGGCCATGACAGATCATGATTTAGGATAGTTGTGACTGAGGGATTCTCATTCTTAATTCTGAATTTCTGCCCTCAATTTCTTCCTGTACTTCTCCACTTTCTTCCTACTTTCAGTCAAATGTCTTCAAATTCCCTTACTCCCATCTTGATTAAAATGATCTGAGTACTACTACCCATTCCCTAACTTCCAACTCCTCAACTATTCTTTTACCAATTAAAACAAATAAACAAATGAACAGAAGTGGAGAGAGGACAAGTGTTAACCTAGAAAAGAGAGGATGATATTTGGTTTAAACATATAGACATTGTTTTCTACTCTTTTGTCTACTTACTCATAAAATATTTATTGTGTACCTACTATATACTGAGTGCTAAGTCAGCCTTGAAGGAAACAAATATAAAACATGGTTTCCCTGAAAAAAAAAAAAAAAAACATGGTTTCAACCCTCTGGTGTCTCATATGGTACTTGTAGTTCAGTAGAGGAGACAGTCAAGAAAATAGAAGAATGTAGCGTAAAAGTGCTATCATAGAAGCATGGACAAAATGCCACAGGGACAATGATGATTAATCTGTTTGAGGGAAAGCTTGGGAAAGACTTTGTACAGGTGCAACATTTGAGCTGGGCTTTGAAGGATGAGTAGGTGTTTGCTAGACAGAGAAAGAAGTGAGTATTTAAAGGGATTAGAAGGAATTGGGGAAATGTAACTTAGAATCAGATGATTTTTTCTTTATTTTAATTATAGAAGTACTTTTATAAATTAGAGTTGCATTTGGCAGCAAATAATAGAAAACCCAATGGACCATGACTTAAGCAGATAGAGGTTATTCATCTACACAAAAATAAATCCAGAGTTACAAAGTCCAGGGATCTTCCCATCTTTCCTTTGTGTTGTTTTAAGGCACTAAATTCTAAGTTTGCAGTAGTTTGTTACAGTAGCAATAGAAAACTTATATAGTATACAATGAGTGGTTTTACATATATAACTTTTTCCATATTTTAGATTATTTGTCTGAGATAGATTTGTCTATAGCCAGAGAGAGGCAGTCCTATTGGGCCCTGTCAAAAATTTGGAATTTTATCCTAAAAATATTTGGTAACACAAAAGGGTTTCAAGCAAGGGAGCGATAGATTCAGATTTGTTTCAGAAATAACACTGTGGTGGCAGTTAGAAGATTGTAGAGAAAAAAGAGAAGAGGCAGAGTGATCTATTGGAATTTTTTTTTTTTTTTTTTTTTTTTACCAATTCAGGGAATTGATAATGAAGGCTTGACCCAAGACGGTGGGAATAAGAAAATGGATCACGTAGTATTTATGACCTAGACTAGACAGGACTTGGTGACCAGATGGATGTAGGGTTAGGTAGAGGGTGGCATTGAGAATGATTCTGAGCTTTCCATCTCAGACAACTGAGGCAAAGAGTAAAGGAGGACCAGGTTTTGGTGTAAAGAATTTAAGACATCTGAGTTGGAAATGCTTATGGGACATCCTGGTGGAGAAATATAGGAAGTAACTGAACACGTATTTGGAACTTTGGAGAAAAGTGAAAGTTTAAAAAATTTACACTCAGGTTAATTGTTAAAGTATTTATTAAATGATTCCAGTGGGTAAGACATATGTTACAAACAGTGCAAGACTCAAATGAACAGAAATGCATTCTTTGCCCGAATTCCATTAGTTTATAATCATCCTGCATCACTAAAGCAGTTACCTTGTTATGCTGTCATTTTTCCATTCACAAGTCTGCTTCCCCAAACATACTGAGGTCCTCTCTAGTCCTAAGGCCTAGTAGCTCAGTCATTATTCTCTTTTTATCCTTTGCAATAAGGATATTCTCTTTTATTTTCTGTGTGCAATAAAGGGTGTAGTACGAGGTCATTAGCCATTAAATGCTTATTGAAAGAATGAGTGAGTGAAAGGAAGTGCTTAAGAGGGTCCAGCAAAGTGCTAAGAAGTTTAGACTGTGAAAGAGGCCTCATCCTATACAATATACAAAAATAAATTCCAGATGAATTCAAGACTTAGATGTAAAAACAAACAAAAACTGGGACTTCCCTGGTGGCACAGTGGTTAAGAATCCACCTGCTAATGCAGGGGACACGGGTTCGAGCCCTGGTCCAGGAAGATCCCACATGCCACGGAGGAACTAAGCCCGTGTGCCACAACTACTGAGCCTGTTCTCTAGAGCCTGTGAGCCACAGCTACTGAGCCCACGTGCCACAACTACTGAAGCCCACGTGCCACAACTACTGAAGCCAACACGTCTAGAGCCCGTGCTCCACAACAGGAGAAGCCACCGCAATGAGAAGCCTGCGTACCGCAACGAAGAGGAGCCCCCGCTCGCCATAATTAGAGAAAGCCCGAGAGCAGCAACAAAGACCCAACAGCCAAAAAATAAATTAATTAATTAAAAAAAAAAAAAGGCTTGTAATAAAATCTAGTTGACTTTCTGAATAAAATTCTCCACCTCCATAAATTTTAAGATGTGGCGACTGCTTTGGAAGAGGAGTCCAGGGCTGCCTGACGGGGAGGAACCAAGGGGATGGGTTTGAACTGGGGTGGTCGGCCTGCTGAGGAAGCGGCCTTGAAGATGAGCTCTGAGCATGAGAAGGAGTTAGCCAGGATGAGACTTGGGGAGAGTGACAGGTTGCAGGCAGTGGAAAGGTCAGAATTCAAGCTCAAGTGCAGAACAGGGCTTATTATTATTTGAGAAAGAGAAAGGAGGCCCTCGGGGCAGAGATGGAATCAGCGACCTGCAAAAGACACGAAAGTGGAGACTGGCAAGGTAAGCAAGGCTGGGTCACGCAGAGCCTGGCAAAATTTACAAAACACCAACAACTTTGTTCGTTGTCTGACTGCCTTGGTGCAATGAGGGGTGCCTGGGTTTGCTGAGGTCCCGATCTTTGTTCATTTTCCTTCTTTAGCCTTTGTGTCTACTTTTCTATCAGCTCATTGCTCAGACCAACACTTGCCAGCACAACCATGGGCAAACCTGTCAAATGGACTGTTCTTGGTCAAACTGGAAACACAGGATCCAGAATGTCTCGAGCAACACCGGTGAGGCCACTTGTACTGTCGTCAACTCCAGAGGCTAGCAAAGAGCTCTCTGCCTATTTCTTCCTTCCTCTCAGATCACACCTTTGAAATAGGCCCTGGCTGTTAAAACTCCATGAGCTTGTCAGTATATCCAAAGCTCTCTAACCCTTAAAAAATAAATCCTGTGACAAAACCTCCCTTGTCTTTGCATATTTCTATCTTTCTACTCTTCCCAGCCAGGGTTCCCCCCTCATCATTCAGGGTTCCAGCAGAACACAAATGGTGTGCTCGAATTTGGATAATTTGAGGAAGGTTTAATAAAGGACTATTTACAAAGGTGTGAGCAGGATGTAGAGAAACACAAGGGGTGGTAGAAAACCCTAAGACCAGTAAAGCAGAGCTATTACCACTCTGAGGCCTGAGAGGAGGCAGGAGGGAGTGGTTACCTGAACCCAGCTGGAGAAGGCTATGAACTATGGTTGAGTGAATGCAGCAGACCCCGTAGGGAGGGAGTTGGGTGAATATATATCCCCACCTCACTCTCCTTCTTCCCTTCAATCTCCTCCCAAGGCTCACCATTGGTCAAACTCAACAGTCAAGGGAACATATTGATGTTACTGTATATCTGGGACAAAGAACACAGTGGTGAAGGGTAGAGTGTGGATCTGGACGGACAAAGGGGAGACATCTGACACATTCTCTCACTCTTTGACTTCACTCTACATTTAAAAACTGACTTCTTGGGCTTCCCTGGTGGCGCAGTGGTTGAGAGTCCGCCTGCCGATGGCAGGGGACACGGGTTCGTGCCCCAGTCTGGGAAGATCCCACGTGCCATGGAGCAGCTGGGCCCGTGAGCCATGGCCACAGAGCCTGTGCGTCCGGAGCCTGTGCTCAGCAATGGGAGAGGCCACAACAGTGAGAGGCCCGCATACCGCAAAAAAAAAAAAAAAAAACTGACTTCTTTACACCCCACTCAACTGACACTGCTTTCACCAAGTTCACCATTTGGTAATTGCCAAATCCACTTGATACTTTTCAGGCCTCTCTGCTGCCATCAGCACAACTGACCACTTCCTCCTTCTTTGTATTTATTTATTTATTTTTGGCTGCATTGGGTCTTTGTTGCTGCAGGCTGGCTTTCTCTAGTTGTGGCAAGCGGGGGCTACTCTTTGTTGTGGTGCACGGGCTTCTCATTGCAGTGGCTTCTCTTGTTGAGGAGCACAGGCTCTAAGCGTACAGGTTTCAGTAGTTGTGACACCTGGGCTCAACAGTTGTAGCTCACAGGCTCTAGAGCGCAGGCTCAGTAGTTGTGGTGCACGGGCTTAGTTGCTCCGCGGCATGTGAGATCTTCCCGGACCAGAGCTCAAACCCGTATCCCATGCATTGGCAGGCGGATTCTTAACCACTGTGCCACCAGGGAAGCCCCACCTCCTCCTTCTTGAAGCTCTTCTCTCTGATCTTCTGTGCTATCACTTTCTGCTTCTTAAATGGCTGGTTCTCAGAACCCCTTGCTGTCTCCAATCCCCCCTCTGCTGGTAAATGTTGGTGTCCCTCACTGTTCCATCCTCAGCTCTCCTCCCCATGGCTTTTACTACCACATATATCCTGGTGATTCTCAAAGTCACTTGTCCAGTCTTGCTCTCCCTTTAGCTCCAAATCCACTATACTCTTCATGTCAACCAAGTATTGCCACTTGAATGTTTCACAGACTTTCAAACTCAACGTGCCCCCAAACTAAGCTCATAATCTACACTGTCATCCAAGTCTACTCCTCCTCCTGTGTTGCTGTGTCATTTAGCTGTACATCATCCACTCTGCCACCCAGGCTAGAAATCCAGCAGTCATTCTGGATTCTTCTCTAACCCAACCTCAAACCAATCACTGATCCTGTCCATTCTACCTGCTGAATGGTTTTCACATCTGTCCTCTTCTCTCTACGTCCCTGGCAATTGCCTTATTTCAGGTCTTTGTCATCTCTGCCTGGACTGTTGCAGTTGTACCTTAACTGGGCCTCCCGTCTCTGGTTTCTTTTCCTTGTATTCTGTCTTCTTCACTGCTGCCAAACTCATCTTGTGACTCTTGCACCTAAAACTTTTAAATGGCTAACTAAATACCTACACGTTGAATAAACGCCAACTTCCTTAATATGATACAGCAGAGATTAAAAATGTGTGTTTTTTCTTTTTTGTTGCTCTAGTAATAGATGTTCCTTTGTTCACCCCAGGAGTGTAAATTATCTTCTTGGCATAGAAAGTAACCACCTTGCTATCTCTTGCAAGAGAAGTTATCAGACTTTTTCTGTTGTGAGAGTCTGAGATCCCTGGGAGCAATCAAAATAAGACCTTTGGTGTTTGATGGTTAGAAAAGAAGCAGCCAGACTGGCTTCCCACCCTGGGCATGTGACTCAGGCTGTGCTAGACATGTACCCCACCTGAGACCTTGATTCTTAAAGTTTATATGGGAGAATGAATACTAAATATCAATAGCCAAGAAAAATATGCAAAAGGAGACTGAAGCGTGCTTGCCTGAGAAGACATTGAAGGTAAATAAAATTGGGATTAAGCTAGGAACAGACGAAAACAAGCAAACAGACAAACAAACAAAATCAGTAGAAATGAGCTGAGAATCCAGAAATGGATCTCAGTGTGTGTAAGAATGTAATATATGATAATGAGGGTAGTTTTCAAATCAGTGGGGAAAGACTATCCGTTAAAAAAAATCTTACAGCTTCCCTGCTGGCGCAGTGGTTGAGAGTCCGTCTGCCAATGCAGGGGATGCGGGTTCGTGCCCCGGTCTGGGAAGATCCCACATGCTGCGGAGCGGCTGGGCCCGTGAGCCATGGCCACTGAGCCTGCGCGTCCGGAGCTTGTGCTCCACAACGGGAGAGGCCACAGCAGTGAGAGGCCCGCGTAACGCAAAAAAAAAAAAAAAAAAAAAAAACTTAAATAAGATTAAAGACACGTGTAAAAAGCAAAATAAAAAAATATAAATTCTGTAAGAAACTCTGGAAGGACATCAGCAAAATGGTGAAATAGGAGGTCCCTCACTTATATTCCCCCTCAGTAACAATAATTTGGCAGCTTTTCACAGACAAAGTGCCTGTGTGGGAGTCCTGTGGGATCCAGAGAGGAGACTGTGAAACCCTGGTGGAGCCTGAGGTGGAGGAGACCCATTTGAGAAGGCAGGCACGTGTCCGGGTGGCGGATCCACCAACTGTGGTCCTGGTTACAGACCTGGAAACAACCTGTGGACTCAGCTACAGCCCCATTTGGCCTTGATCCTGCCATCAGCACCATCTGACAAGGGACCTGGCAGGAGACATGCCCATCTGTGTCCCTGTAGGTAGGCCTATCCACCTCAGTCGGACTACAGATGCTGAAATGGCCTGTATCTGGGCTACAGTCCCTCTCAGTCACGGGCCAGGAATACTCCTGTCTGCCCAGAGGCCCACCAGGAGACATGCCCCTCTGTGTCTTGGAGGTAGTCCTGCAGACCTCAGTCTGACTATGAGCCTGAAGCAGACCTATGACTCGGTTCTTGCCCCTTTCAGCTGCAGTCAGGAGCAGTCCTGCCCACTCAAGACCCAGTGGGAGACACACTCCTCCTGGACCCACCAACCAAAGGTAAGCCCACCAACTCTGGTCTGACTGCAGCTTCTGAAGCAGCCCTGTGACTTGGTTCAGCTCCTATCAGCCATCCTCAGGGGCCAACCCTGTCCTCCCAGGGACTTTACACCTTCAAGGAACTAGAAAAAGAAGAAGAAACTAAGCTCAAAGTTAGTAGAAGGAAGGCAATAAGAAAGAGTAGAGCAGAAATAAGGGAAATAGAGACTTGGGAAGCAAAAGCAAAGATCAGTAAAACTCAGGATTGGTTTTTTGAAAAAAGAAACAAAGTTGACAGACTGTTAATTAGATTAATCAAGAAAGAAAAAGACAGAGGACTCAAATAAATAAAATTATAAATGAAGGAAGAGACAGTACAACTGATACCACAGAAATACACAGGATCATAAGAGACTACAATGAAAAATTATATGCCAACAAATTGGATACCTTAGAAGAAACAGAAAAATTCCTAGACACATACAACCTACCAAGACTGAATCCTAAAAAAATAATCTGAAATGACCAATAACAAGTAAGGGGATTAAGTCTGGTAATCAAAATACTTCCAACAAAGAAAAGCCCAGGGGGCCAGCTGGCTTCACTGGTGAATTCTACCAAACATATAAAGAATTAATACCGATTCTTCTCAAATTCTTCCAAAAAACTGAAGAGGAGAGAACACTTCCAAACTCATTTTATGAGACCATTATTACCTTCAAACCAAAGCCAGATAAGGACACTACAAGAAAATAAAATTACAGGCCAATAACCCTGATGAACATGAATGCAAAAATCCTCAACAAAATATTAGCAAACTGCATTCAACAACACATTAAAAGGATCACACACTATGATCAAGTGGGATTTATTCCTGGGATGCACATCAATAAACATGATACACCACCTTAACAGAATGAAGGATTAAAATCGTTATCTTAAGTGTTCTAGTCACACACACAAAAAAATAGTAACTATGTGAGGGGATGGATGTGCTAATTAACTTGATTGTGGTATCATTTCACAATGTGTGCATATACTAAATCATCACTTTGTACACCTTAAAAAATCACATTGTACTACCTAAATATACATAATTTTCATTTTTTAACTATAATAAAGCTGGGAAAAAAGAAAATTTAGGAGGCTACATGTAAGTGGCAGAGGAGGTTTGTTTTTTTAATTGAGTTATAATTGATATACAGTACTATATTAGTTTTGGGTGTACAACATAATGATTCTAGAATTATATATATTGTGAAATGGTCACCACAATAAATCTAGTTTAACATCTGTCACCATACGTTGTTACAAATTTTTTCCTTGAGATGCAAACTTTTAAGATCTACTCTCTTAGCAACTTTCAAATATACAATAGCACATTATTAACTCTAGTCACTATGTTGTATATTACATCCCCATGACTTATTTATTGAGATCTTTCTAACATAAACTAGAAATCAGGAGCTATTAAAAAAGAGATAGACATAGTTGATGATATAACCAAAAATTTTATGACAAAGATATGATAAATATAGTGAAGGAAAAAAATCAAATGATAAATGGTAGACTTGGATATACCATTAATACTGGTAATAATCAAAATACTCTTAAAAACTGATTAGAAAGAGTAAGCAACCCAATCAAAACAATGAACAAACAATATGAGAAGACAATTCAAGAAAGCCAAATTGATATGGCTAAAAAACACATAAAAAGTTGCTAAAATACACAAATAGTCCAGAAATGCAAATTAAAGTAATGCTGTCATTTTTTACCAAGCTGGCTGGCATATATTAAAAAAGAATGGTATACTTACAGGATGGAATATTATACACTCAGTAAAAAGAATGACTTAGAGCTATATCGATTGAAATGGAGGAGTTTCTACAAGGTTTTGTTGAGAAAAGAAAGATACATAAAATATCTACAATATGATCACATTTTTATAAAATAAACAATGACAACATATATGTGTGTAAGAATACGATTGATTACCTAAGCTTGGAGAAAAATATGAAAAAATTAATACCAGAGTATTAACAAGGTTAAGTAGAGTAAGGGACTGCTTACTGATATGGGTTGAAAGGGGAGGATAAAAGGAAGGGAACCAAACAAAAAAGAGAAAAAGGATTCACTAAAAAGGCCAGTGTTTTTGCATATAAAAAAAATTAAGAATTTTTAAAATTCACATTTTTTACAAAGCTTCTCCTGTATTCCCTCCTTTGTGTTGTCTCTATAGCATGTACAGATTTCTATATTCACACTATGAAACACTAACATTTTGTAATTTAAAAATGTCCAGAGCTGTGTCTTCTCTTAGATTGTGAGGACCTTGAGGAGAGGAATTGTATCTTATTTATCTTTATATATCTCATCATCAAGTTGGATGTTGTATTAGTGTCCAAGGGCTGCTGTAACAAAGTACTACAAACTGGGTAGCTTAAAACAAATGAAATTTACTGTCCTACAGTTCTAGAAGCTAGACATAAAAAATGAAGGTGTCGGCAGGACCACGTTCTATCTGAAGTTTCAAGGGGAGGATGCTTTCTTGCCTCTTCCAGCTTCTGGTGTTTGTCCACAATCCTTGGCATTCCTTGGCTTGCAGTTGTAGCATTGCAGTCTCTGCTTCTGTCTTCACATGGTGTTCTCCCTCTGTGTCTCTGTCTCTGTATCAAAACTTCTCTCCTCTCGTAAGAACACCAGTCATGGGATTTAGGACCCACCCTAATCCAGTATAACTTCATCTTAACTTGATTACATCTGCAAAGACCCTATTGCCAAATAAGGTCACACTCACGCGTATGGGGGTTAGGACTTCTACATATCTTTTTGGAGACACAATTCAACCTATAACAGGCATGTAGTACATACCTGATAGAATAATGTTTTAATTTAATTGAAGTCACAGGCTCTTCATATTAAAGAAATATTCATAGCACAAGCAATAAAGTTCTAGTGATCCAAGGGAAAGTGTAATAAAAGCAAAATGCGCACTGATGTGTAACCAATAATTCATGCCAACTGGGGGGAGTGAAGCAGTAAAAATAAAATAAGTAGATATGAGAAAAGCAAGGGTGGAGATTATGAAAGATCTCTTTCTTTTGTACAGGTTTTCTTACCCAGGTCACCGACATTCAAATATAATAAAATTTCTACTTTACACAGTATGTACCTTATTCACATTTAGAAATAAATGACTCACCTCAGGCTGAAAGTGCAAGGATTAGGATTATTCAAAACCAGAACACACATTCTCAAATCGGGGATGGGGCACTATCTCCAGGGCACATAGCAGAATGGAGAAGTGTCTTTGGTTCAGAAAAGATTATGCCGTATAGTTATTGTTTTCATTCATCACACTACAGGAAGCAAAACTGACTAAATCTTGGCTGGTAGGGATATAAAAATTTAGTGTGAGAAAGCTCTAAAGGGGGCCTGATTTAATTTTTTTTTTTTTTTAATTTTCACTTCTTTCCTATTTCTGTTTTTTGTTGTTGTTGTTGTTTTTAAAGAAGATGTTGGGGGTAGGAGTTTATTAATTAATTAATTAATTATTGCTGTGTTGGGTCTTCGTTTTCTGTGCGAGGGCTTTCTCTAGTTGTGGCAAGCGGGGTCCACTCTCTTCATCGCAGTGCGCGGGCCTCTCACTATCGTGGCCTCTCTTGTTGCGGAGCACAGGCTCCAGACGCGCAGGCTCAGTATTTGTGGCTCATGGGCCCAGTTGCTCCGGGGCATGTGGGATCTTCCCAGACCAGGGCTCAAACCCATGTCCCCTGCATTAGCAGGCAGATTCTCAACCACTGCGCCACCAGGGAAGCCCCTGATTTAATTTTTTAAAAAGTTGAAAAACAATTTTTTAAAAAGTTGAAAAGTTGGGCAAGAATAATTCAGAATCATAAACTATAAAACAGTTCAATATTTTCATGGAGACAATGAAAGTCAGGTTCTTCTTTGAGGTTGGGGGCAACAGCATTTTGACAGACTCTGGCAGTGAGGTCTCCTTTCTGGCTATAAACCGAAGAGAAGTTTTTTTGCCCTGTGTCTGGCCTGAAGCTTGTCATTGGAGCCTGATTATTTTAGTCATTTATAGACTAACTCCACTTGCAGTTCCCAAGTTTAGAAGGTTGATATTTAAACCCAAAGCAGTGAATTGCCTTGTTTCAAGATCTTGGAGAGTTGAAACGGGGCTCTTCGCCCACCCCTGAGGGTCTTGGGCTGGGTTGAAATGAATTCCAGGCCAAAGTTGTTGCTATAGTCCTTGGTTTCTTGATAATTTAATTAATAAGTGGTGTACAACTGCAGTAGCAACTAAACAGTGGCAAGGGCCTAAATGTAGCCCAGAGGAGTCCCTGGAATCCAGAAAACCTACCTATAGAGATTTGTCTTATTCTGCACCAGCTACATTGAATTCTTAATGGCTGGTTTTGTGGGAAGTTATTTAAGCCATAAGCCTATCTGAGCCTCCATGTGTAATTCGTATGTAATTTAGCTGTAGAACATATAGCAACTGAGATTCCCATATTAGATAACTGGGCCCATGTCCAGAGACCAGGCAGAGAGCTGGCTGACATCCAGGTATTCTTTGTCCCTAGGAGTGGACTCCAAGCATTGCAGACCCTGCCCCAACTGCTGTAGGGTGAAAGCTATAGAACTCCAGATATTCTATCCCTTCAGGGAGAGCAGTTTTATCACTGATTCAATGCTTACTAGAGAATTAGGCAGTAACTTACACTATTTTTTTAAATGTTCTGCAAAGGGAACAAGTAGTATAAAACTTTTTGCAAAGAGAAAGAAAAAGAAGTAGAATAGCTTTCCCTACTTTTATCAGGTAGCAAAATCTTTCCCAGAAGCCCCAGCAGTTTTCCTTGTACATCTCATTGGCCAGAACTTGGTCACATGTATACCCCTAGTCCAATTACTGACAGAGGTTAGACCACACCTTTGCATAACTGGTTTTAGAACAATCAGATTTTTTTCCCTGCAGCTGGGGGAAAGGTACACTTTCCCTTACCACATTGCTGCACTCTCAATACTGAACAACAGCAGGGCTGCATTGCCAAGGAAGATTTAGGTTGGGTAGCCAACTGTGTGGACCACAGCAACGTTGGGAAAAAATAGAAATAGGGCACCAATTAATCCAGGTATCTACATACCATTCTTTATGTAATGAGGACAAATTTAAATTTGTCCCTATCTTGCCAAAGTAGACAGCAACCTGGAATGAGAAGCAAAAACTCTGCTCTGGGTCCAAGTATGTTGCAAGTAGCCCAATTAAAGACCTCACGAATTCTGAGACCAATCAGTTGATAGTAATACAAAGTTGGTTCCTAGAGTCAGCTGAAAGTCTGAAACTTAAACCCTTTACTAGTTTTTCTCAGAATTTGTCTGGTTTGATGAATTGAAAAAGAACTTTAGAAATGAAGGAAATATTATGCCAACATGAAAATCAGAAAAGAAAATAGAAACAAACATAAATGTTGAACAAGACTTTGAAACTACATCCATTAAGTCATCCTTAATGACTGTGAATGACCAAATACTACCCAGTTATAAGTGACAGAAGTAATATAAAATGAAAGACACTGCCAAAGAGGTTAAAATGTTAGGTGCCATTCAATGCAAGGGATTCATTCTACTTTTTAACATAAAGATATATGTGCCAGGTATGTATAATTCTGTTAACAGGAAATCTATTTCACCTGCCTCCACTAGAATAAACAACATATATTTACTGAGCATTGCTTTGAAGAGGTGCCCAATTTTTACCCTGTCGAGAGCACCCCGTGTGGCTCTGTCAGGGAGACGGTGGGTGTGAAAGGGGCTATGGCATTCAGCAAGCTGGTCCTGAACGCAGGCTTCACACTTCCACCTCTGTGAACTTAAGTGGGTCCTTAATCTCGATGATGCTCAAATCCTGAGTTGAAAATGGGAACAACCCCTCATAGTGTTGCTGTACTTGTCAAGTGCCTGATTCGTAGCAGATGCAGTTACCTTTAACTCCTTATTAGGAGCCAGGGTTTTCAGTATGTGGTCCCCAGACCAGCAGCGTGGCATACTTAGGACTGTGCTAGAAATGCAAATTCTGGGGTTCCATCCAAGAGCTACTGAATCAGAAATTCTGAGGTGGGCCCAGCAATCTGTTTTAACAGGCTCTCCTGGGATTCTGATGTGCCCTCATGTTTGAGAACCGCTGGTGAAGAGCATTATGGGCAATGAGCCAGGCTGCTCTCGTTGAAACCAGTTCGACTACTTACTGGGTGATCGTGAGTAAGTTACTCAACTTCCCTGTGCCTCAGTTTCCTCATCTGCAAAATGAGGATAATGGTTATACCTGTCCTCATAGAGCTGCTGTGAAGATTGAATGAGTTAATACCTATGAAGTGCTTAAATGGGACCTGGCCACAGTAAGTGTTTAATGGATGACAGCTGGTATAACTAATTATTAATAATCCCATTATAGTTCTTACTCTACAACAAATATTTTCAGGCCAGTGGTCATTTGGGGTGAGGTGACAGGCCCACGGTGATGATGTTTTAGCATCCCTAAACCTTCCCCTGTTCTGGAACTTCTGCTCCACTCCCATCCACAGTGGTTTGAGGGAACTTGGGAGTGATAGGAATATACAAAAAAATGTGTCTTTCCCAAGAAATTGCTAGGTCTTGTCCTATTGAGACATTGAGGGAACAGATTAAATCATGTTTGAACTGGTAATTGCTGTGATCATGGGGGTTCAACCAAGTTGAACTGGTTCTTATGTGTTCGGTCTTTTTTAAATTAAGAAGTAATTTATAAAAAGAACAGATACTGTATGACTCCACTTATATGAGGTACCTAGAGTAGTCAAATTCCTAGAGTTGGGGGGGGGGCAACAGCATTTTAACAAACTCTGATTGTGAGGTCTCCTTTCTGGATATAAACCAAAGAAAAGTTTTCTTTGGCCTGTATCTGGCCTGAAGACTGTCATTGGAGCCTGATTTTACTTTAGTCATTTACAGACTAATAACTCCACTTGCAGGTCCCAAGTTTAGAAGGTTGATACAAAAACTCAAAGCAAGTGAATTGCCTTGTTTCAAGATCTTGGAGAGTTGAAACAGGGCTCTTCGCTCACCCCTGAGAGTCTTGGGCTGGGTTGAAATGAATTCCAGGCCCCAAATTTTTATGTCCATCTTGATCTCTGCCCTGAACTTCAGATTCATAGATCCAACTACCTTTTGCATGTCTAATAGGGATTTCACATTTAACATGTCCAAATGCCAAACAGAGATTCTGATATCACCCCTCCCCCTCTGCTACAAAACCTACGTCTTCTTCCCCGATCAATAACCAGGAGCTGTTTTCCTAGTTGTTCAAGCTAAAATCCTTGGACTCCTGTCTTGTTCCTCCTACCCAGGATTCAGTCCCTCAGTCGATCCAGTCAGCTCTCTCTATCCTCAAAATGATCAGAATGCAATCCCTTTTACTACCTCTGTCACTATTACCTGGTCCCAGCCACTATTATCTCTTGTCTGGGTTGTTGAGATAACCTCCTAACTGGTCTCCTGGCTTCTGCCCTTGGGAACCTAGATCTATTTGTAGCCCAACAGTGAGAAAGATGCTGTTAAAACGTACATCAGTTGTTGGGGGCTGAACTGTGTCCCTCCAAATTCATATGTTGAAGATCTAACTCCCAGTACCTCAGAATATAACTATACTTAGAGATAGAGCCTTAAAAGAAATGATTAAGTTAAAACAAGGCATCCAGGGGGGCCCTAATCCAATTTGATTGGTGTCCTTATAAGAAGAGGAAACCTGGACACACAGAGAGACACTAGGGACGCACACACACAGAGGAAAGACCATGTGAGGACACAGCAAGAAGGCAGCCTTCTGCAAGCCAAGGAGAGAGGCCTCAGCAAAATCCAGGCCTGCCCACACCTTGATCTTAGACTTCCAGCCTCCAGAACTGAGAAAATAAATTTCTCTCGTGCAAGCCGCTCAGTCTGCGGTATTTCGTTATGGCAGTCGTAGCAAACTGAAACATCTGATTACACCCTCCTCTCCCCACACCTTCCGGTGGCTTCCCATCTTATTACAAGTTAAAGCTGAAGTTCTTACAATGACCTACACGGCCCTGTATCGTCTGGCCTTCACCCCCTTTCTCTAACCTTACTCCTGTTACCCTCTCCCTTGCTCATTCTATTCTAGCCACTCAGCCTTCCTGCTGTTCCTTGAACACAGCTGCCACATTTTGGCCTCAGGGCCTTTGAGCTTTCTGGCATCTCTACTGAGAAGCCCTTTCCCTAGATAGCTGCATGCCTCACTCCTTCATCTCGTTCAGTTACTTACTCATCCCCGGCCACCCTGTCAAAAGGAGCACTCGTCTCTCCCCACGGTTAAGGCTTTACTTTTCTTTTGAGCACTTACCACCATCTAACATACTATACATTTTATTTTATTTCTTTGTTTATTTTCATCTGTCCCTCACATTAGCATGAAATCTCCAAGAAGGTGGGATTTGTGTATGCCTTGTTCACTGCTGAAGCTCCAGAGCCTGAACAGTGTCTTGTATGTAACATGTGCTCAATATTTATCTTTTGAAGAAATAAAATATATATATATATTTTTTTTTTTTTTTTTTGGTACGCAGGCCTCTCACTGTTGCGGCCTCTCCTGTTGCGGAGCATAGGCTCCAGACGCGCAGGTCCAGTGGCCATGGCTCACAGGCCCAGCTGCTCCGTGGCACGTGGGATCCTCCCGGACCGGGGCACGAACCCGTGTCCCCTGCATCGGCAGGCGGACTCTCAACCACTGCGCCACCAGGGAAGCCTGCAATAAAATATTTTATGTGATATAATGACATATAATGTTATATTAGTTTCAGGTATATAACAGAATGGTTTGATATTTGCATACGTTGCAAAATGATCACCACAGTAAGTCTAGTTAACATCTATCATCTCACGTAGTTACAATTTTTTTTCATGTGATGAAAACTTTTAAGGTCTACTTTCTTAGCAACTTTTAAATATATAATGAATATGAATAAATTATTTGACAGGCAAAGAATTTTTTTTTAATTTAAATGTGTTTAGTTATCAATGATGCAGAATTTTTTTTCAAAAACTTTTTAAGTCATTTACATTTACTCTTTCTGTTTTGTTTACTCGTGTTTCTTGGCCGTTTAAAAACATTAGGGTCCAGGGCTTCCCTGGTGGCTCAGTGGTTAAGAATCCACCTGCCAACGCAGGGGACACGGGTTTGAGCCCTGCTCCAGGAAGATCTCACATGCTGCAGAGCAACTAAGCCCGTGCGCCACGACTACTGGGCCTGCGCTCTAGAGCCCACAAGCCACAACTACTGAAGCCTGTGTGCCTCAACTACTGAAGCCCATGCACCTAGAGCCCGTGCACCACAACGAAGAGTAGCCCCTGCTTGCCGCAACTAGAGAAAGCCTGCGCGCAGCAACAGAGACCCAATGCAGCCAAAAATAAATAAATAAAATAAATAAATTTATTAAAACAAAAAAATTAGGGTCCAAAGACAAAGTTTTCTCTATATTGTTACACAGCCTCTCCCCAAACATTACTAACGGGTATGTTATACATTAAAGAGATTAAGCTCTTTGTCTGCCATATACTGTAACATATATATTTTTGGTTTGTAGTTAGCATTTTTATAATTTTTTTAAACAAAATAATTTACATTTTTATATAGTTAAATCTATTGTGAGTTCTTCCTCTGAGGCAAGCTTAGTCTAAAAGTAGCAGCTTTGTATAATTCTGTCAATTTCCCAGGAAATCTCTTATGTTAATTCCAGAGACTCCTCTGGCGCTCATTTATCTGAAATTCACTCACCTCGGGCAGATGATGGTAAGCTGTTTTCTTGCAAGGAGTGACTTTAGGAGTTTTTTATAGCATTGACCACAAATGGCTTTTGCCCTCATGAAATTGTAATTGTCAGCAAACGGTCAGATGAATTTAGGACTTTTTTATGGTGCCACTCAGGGTCCAGTCTCACGGGATAAGCTGACGGTCTATTTCAGCATCAATGTGCAGAGCTGTCTCATTTTCTAAGCTTCCTCCTATCCATCTTCAGATGCCAGTCACCACAATAAGTAGCCTCCCCTACTCCAACCCCAAAGGGCTTTGTGGCCTCGGGCAAAAAGACGAGGAAATGCACAAAAATGCTACAATTCCAATACTAAGAAGGTGATATTCAAAAAGTTTAATAACCAGCATGGTGCTGATAGCAAACAAAATAGACACCAGCAGAAACTGACCAATCTGAACAGATGCGGGCCTGAATTCTAACCAGTCAGAACAGAGGCCACTGTTAACAACCAGCATCCCCCCTCCCCCCACCACAAAAAGGCTCTTTTTTGGTAGCGCAAGAACTTGGGCTCCAGAGTCTCTGATCTTGAATGCACTCCACTATACTGGCTCATCACCAGACTTTGCAGCATTGAAATCTGATTGCCGGTTTCAAGCCCTCCTGTTCTGTAATAACCTCCTCCTGTTCCTCTTAAGTCTTCAGCAAAGCTATCTGTACCCAACTCTGGGTATAGCAGTGTCATGAAGGGAGAGAGCAGAGTGAAGCTATGTGTACACTGGGACAGAGGTAGTGTTGGGGTGTTTGGGATGAACCGCCACCTGGAGAAAAGTTATAAGAAGGGAGGAACGATCCATAAAGTAGCCTGGAGCAGCTGTCCACGGTGAGGGGTAATAGCATTCCCCCTTCTCCAAGATCTTGAGAAATCTTTGGAAGGAAAATACATTTTCTGCAAATATATAAGATATGATTTCAAAATTTGACGATGATGACAGTGTTATTAAAAGAATGGGTGACTGGAAACATTGGGAATGCTTGGCATGGATATGAGGGGAACCCAGGGGAAGAAGGTTTAAGAACATCATCTTTGGAGTCAGATAGAGCTCTAGGCATGGCACTGCTATTTACAGGTTAAGGGACCTAAATCAAACCTCCTTCCCTAAAGCTCCTTAATCTATAAAATGGGTGTAATAACAGTGCCCAGCCCATAGGGCAGCTGTGAGGGTTAAAAGGACACGTGTTTCCTGTTGCTGAGTACAGTGACTGGAATGTTCAGTCAATGCCAGGCATCGCTGCAGAGGGCAGTGACGTCATCACCTTCGTCATCACCACACTCTGAAGTATTTTGAGTCCTTAAACACACACACACACACACACACACACAGAAGAAAAACCCAAGGTAGGATGCTTGCATATTTCCTCCTAATCTCCAAATGACAGAGGAAGAGAAAGCAATGCAGCAAATCAGGAATGGGAGAGGCCAAATTCGAGAGCCATTGAGAAAGCTGCTGTGGCCAGGGCAGTGCGCTCTGAGCTCAGGAGATTCCTAAGGAGTTAATGCAGGGAAATTACCAAAAAAAGACAGAGCTAGCTTAATTTGGCTTTAGTGAAGAAGAGAAGCCCTTGGGACAAGGGTTTGATTGGCCACAGATCTGATAAGAGAAGTGGGGAGGTGGTCAATGGTGGTTATAAAAGACAAGGCAGGTGATGAGAAGCACTTTTTTTTTAGACTAAGAGGGCATCTCAATCCGTCAAACTTTTCCCCTTGCCTTTTCATTGCCTCTCTGGGAGGTTTAAGGTAGTCAGATGGTAATGCCTGTTGACTGCATCTTTTTACACAGTGTTTTGATTCAAATGTTTTCAAGGTGATTTTGGTTGGCACTGATGAGGTGAGGGCAGGTGAGGTAAGGTGAAGTGAGGTGAGGTCAGGTGAGACCAAGTGAGGCCAAGTGAGGTATGTATTTTCATGCCCTGCTGGAGGGAATGTAAATTAGTATGACCTCTCTATAAAGCAATAAAGCAGTGTATCTCAAAATGCCTTAAAATTATCATCCATTTTAGTGCAAACTTTGGAGCAGTATCCTACAGAAATGATCAGAAATTTCGCCAAGGCAGGCCATTGTGTTGTTTACATCAGTAACGAAAAAAAAAAAGAAAAAGAAAAAGAAAAAAGAAGTTCATAGAACAAAGACTATAAAGAAACTCATAAAAATCCGAGCAGTTGGGCTTCCCTGGTGGTGCAGTGGTTGAGAGTCCACCTGCCGATGCAGGGGACACGGGTTTGTGCCCCGGTCCGGGAAGATCCCACATGCCGCGGAGCGGCTGGGCCCGTGAGCCATGGCCGCTGAGCCTGCGCGTTCGGAGCCTGTGCTCCGCAACGGGAGAGGCAACAAACAAAAAAAAACTGAGCAGTTGTTATATTTGGGTAGTGGGATCATGAAAAATTATTTGTTTCAGTTTACTTATAAGATTTTCCTAAATTTCTCCAATATGTTACTTATAAGAAAAAAATATTTTTAAATAAATGCATTAAACAAAAATCCACTTCCTCCTTTCTGTTCCTCCTCTGCCTCCCCCCCTTGGCAAACCCAGGACCTAGGGATTCTGTTAATGACAGGCACAGGATGATCCATTGTGGATTCTGTCCTTGATCCTCTCTTCCTTTGTTGATTTGGCTGCAGGCTGTGGACTGGGATTGTATGACTTCCTCCAGTGTGGACGGACCCCTGCAGGACACGCTCTCAGTGGCAGTGATCCATGAACACCCTGCCACATTGCTTCTCATCAAAGCCAAACTGGTCAGGGCACCTCGCCCGTGGGGACACTCAGGCTTCATTCAGCATACGCTGCTTAGAGTTCATCTTGTTCCAGAGGAACTGGGAAGGGCTTGGGAAGAGGGAAGGAGAGAGGAGAGAGGGTAGTTTTCCTATGCAATAATATTTCTCTTTAGGAAGTTAAAAGTCATAGCTGGTGTCCTGGGTTGGATATATCTTGGTTGATGATAACCTGCTTTTTGAGTCTTGTAGATCAAGAAGAAGGCAGCGTGTTTGAGCTGACAGTTTGCAAAGGAGAGGCTCATTCATTCATTCATTCTTCATCCATTTACAGCTATTTATTAAGTTCCTCTTCTGTGTCAAGCACTGTTCTAGGCGCTGAGAATATAGCTGTGAACAAACCAGGAAAAATCTCTGCCTTGATGGAGCTTCTGTTCTAGTGGGGGTGAGAGTCAATCAATGACAGTCAACAGTGCAATGAAGAAAAATTCAGCAGAGTAATAGAGGTAGAACAGGATGGGGGTGTGTGTGTGCGCGCACGTGCTTCTTCGGACAGAACACTTGGAAAAGGCCTCTTAATAAAGAGATATTTGAACAGAGATCTGAAGGAAGTGGGGGAGTGAGGAAAGGCTTGAGAAAAGGCTTTCTAGACAGAGGGAAGAGCACATAAAAGCCCCAAGGAAGAGCTGGCTTAGTGTGTTTAAGGACCAGCGAGGAGGCCAGTGTGGCTGGACATGAGGTTGGGAGTTATGGAGGGTCCCATGAGGCTCTGCAGGCCTTTTAAAGGGCTTTTCCCTCTATTCTGAGCAAAATGGGAGGTCATGGGTGGGGAGCGGGGGGTGGGCAGAGGAGTGACACATCTGACTGCTGTGGTTCTCAACTTTAGCTACACAGGCTGAGGACTACTGATTTAAAAGGCTCACTCCGGGGCTTCCCTGGTGGCGCAGTGGTTGAGAGTCCGCCTGCCGATGCAGGGGACACAGGTTCGTGCCCCGGTCCGGGAAGATCCCACATGCCGCGGAGCGGCTGGGCCTGTGAGCCATGGCCGCTGAGCCTGCGTGTCCGGAGCCTGTGCTCTGCAACAGGAGAGGCCACAACAGTGAGAGGCCCGCGTACCGCAAAAAAAAAAAAAAAAAAAGATGGTGAGGAGTGGTTGAATTATGGAAGTCATTGAATGTAGAGATGTAGTTCAGTGCTGTTGCCGCTGCTACTGGGGCTGGGTGGGTCCTGGGACTTAGTATCAGCAAGCCTTTGACCAACACACCTAAAGCCTGTCCTCTAATCTGGTCTCTGTCAATCACAAAGGTGATTTTGGCCTCCGTATTTATTCTACATTATTTCTCAACTTGTTGAGAACATGGATGGGGAAGAAGCATGCTGTTTATTGAAGGAAACCCTCAGAGACTGATAATGAGTCTGTGTGTGTGTGTGTGTGTGTGTGTGTGTATTGGTGTTTCTTAGCCACGTTCGGCTGCCAACTGCCATATTGCAAAATTGGTGGCAAATTAGATTTCACCAGGGTTGGAGATTTATGAGGAAAGAGATGGGGGCAAGGGAACTGAAGATGTATGTATGGGAACGATGACAATTTTATACTGTAGAATCTGAGCTGGGAAAGTCAGAAGGTCAGAACATGGGGTCAAGAGGTAGGATTATAGGTCCTGGTAGGATCAAAGAAATGTTGGGGTCAGGGTCAAGAGGGAGTAGGCTGGAAAAATAAAAGTGGGTGGTAGTTGGGATGTTTAAAACTAACACAATAAGTAGATTGTTAGTAATGGCAAGGTCTAAGGTAGGACCATGGCTATGGTTGAGGGAGGACAGAGGACGAAAATCACTGAAGGAGAGGAGGGAAAAATATGAAACTGAAAAGAGGGCTGAATTTGGAGTCAGAAATCCTGAGTTTGAGTCCCAGTGTAGTTACTGACTCTCTGTAATCTTTAAAACGTCATTCTACCATTCTCAGTCTTCATTTCCCCAACGATTAAATTCCAGTTCAGTGAGTTATGGGAGGCTTTAAATGGCGTTAATACACCTCACAGTGTTTCAAAACCTGGAAAACGCTCTCTCTATGTAAGATATTGTATCCACTTGCCAAATAATACAAGATAACTTTTCCATAGTTAGTGAACAAAAGCAAGAATCAGTAGAACTCCAAACTTTCCTTTTCTGGGACACTGAATAATCTGAGTGACTATCAGGGGAAAATAATAAATCAGTCAAATGGATGACTCTTTGGGAGTGTCTTGTTGACAGTCTTTCCAGTTCTTTTTCTGTGACGAATAGTTCTAGATATATGGTGTCTGATGACAATTTCTTTTTGCACGAGAGAGGAGTGGCTTTGATGGCAGGGAGTATGCACAAGAACTGGTTGGAGAAAGATGGTTAAGTAATTCAACCTTCCAGTAAAAGAATAATTGCAAGAAGCTGTTTTGTTCAATTGTTTTCAAGAAATTTGGTTTACCCTCAAATACAACCATTAGGACAACGAAGATGGAAAAGACACAAACATTGGAAGAAGGAAGCGCTAATTTTGGAATGCATTACTGAGAAAAGTCATTTAGCACACCTGCTAAAGAAGTTCCTGTGATCTAGGGATGCAGAATCATAAATATTTTAATATATGTAAACACCATGTTCTTTAATTTTCTTTACTTCATTTGACTTGACCTCTAATAATGCAAACCTTGCTTGTGCCCCCATGACCAGACTCCCAACTTCCACCCCCAATTTTAAGAAGAGATCCCTGGCTCTACATCATTTTCTTGTCTATTATCCTATTTCTCTGAAAATTGAGGTCCTACCTTGGTCTTCTCTCCACAGCCCTTGCAGGGCTTGGCACCCAGACACTGACCACTGGTCTCATGTCTGGTCCTCCCTTGCTTCTGAATCTCCCCAACTGCCTGCCAGCTTGTTCTGTGGAGAAATGTAGTGTGTACTTTAATTCTAAAGTGCACAGACTTTAGAATCAAAGGCAAAAAGGAGACTCTCAGATTAAATTTTTTTTAAATGATAATTGCAAAACATCCTCTTCCACTCTATCCAGTAACATGTTGTCTAAGAGACATTTTTGAAATGAAAGGATATGGAGAACTTGAAAATAAGGAATAGGAAAACGCATACAAGGAAACCAAAGGAAAGGTGGGAGAGCAATTTCAATAATAGATAAAATAGAATTTCATATCATCATAAGAGACAAGGGGGGGCATTATGTGCTGTTTTAAGACCTTTACATCAAGAACCATGAACAGATATGCACCTAAGAAGATAGCCTGGAAACATGTAAAGCAACAGCTTATAAAACTAGCAGTTTAACACATTTCCCTAAGAAAATAGGACTGAGCAGACCTTGGTGATGATCAAGCTGATGTGAGCTCATATCTTTTTTCCGCCACTTACTAGCTGTGTGACTTCGTTAAGTTGCCTAGCGTCTGTGAAGCACAGTGTTCTCACCTGGAAGACAGGAATAACACCGGCCTTCTAAGATTGCTGTAAGCTCTAACTTAGAAAATGCATGCAAGTCGTCAACAACAATGTCTGGCTCACAACTGGTATTTTTATAAATGTCTCCAATAAAAATTATCCTTTGGACACCCCACTCCTCATCACCTGCTCTGTTCCAATCGCATCTCTTTGATTTCTGAGTACAGAACCTATATCCCAGATTTTTCTTACATGCAAGCTCTAGGGATGCAGCGGAAAGCTGAAACAAGAGTCTAGAAAAATGCAACATCTTTGCAGGGTGATACTCAACTAATACACACCAGTATGTCTGTACTGGTTATTTACGGCTGGCATCCACTCTGACTGGTCAGGATCTGTACCTTTATCAATTTATTGTCTCTCAGCTCCAAGTTTACCCTTCTTTACACAGCTTTGTGTTATCAGAGCCAGACATTGTAAACACGGGTTACAGTGTTAGAGTTAGTTAGGGTTAGCAGCAGGGAGTGAGACCAAACAACAGGTTCCCTTACTTGCTTGCTCCCAAGGGGGGGCGCGAGCTGGTTCCTTATATGGGGTGAGGGTAGGGGTGTGTCCAGGGGTCGGGCTGTAGGGGTAGCTTAGGGGGTCTGCCCACCCCTTTTGGTATTGTGTGCAGGGAGCATGCGCAGTACCCTGCTTTCCAGGCACTTCAGAAGTGGCAGTTGGGCTTTTTTTGGTCTTTTTGTATCGTTTGTCCAGAATGTGCCCCAGCTGCACGTGCACACGGTTATTTTTAGTCCCTTATAGTTTCTTTGTATTTTGTAGCCTATCCAGGTGAAAGCACTGCAGCACTGCCGCAAAGGGCCCCAGGTCCTGGCCTGTCTCATGCTCACAAACTCTGTTAATAGAGAACTCTTTCTAGACACAGCTCTAGTCTGACTCTGCTATTTCTTCGTCTTGTCAGGCTGTGTGGTTTTTTTGTTTTGGGGTTTTTTTTTTTGCGGTACGCGGGCCTCTCACTGTTGTGGCCTCTCCCTGTTGTGGCCTCTCCCGTTGCGGAGCACAGGCTCCGGACGCGCATGCTCAGCGGCCATGGCTCACGGGCCCAGCCGCTCCACGGCATGTGGGATCTTCCCGGACTGGGGCACGGACCCGTGTCCCCTGCATCGGCAGGCGGACTCTCAACCACTGCGCCACCAGGGAAGCCCCAGGCTTCTTGTAGTAGCCACATCCTCTTGGAAGAGGTTTCCTAATTCCTTAATTCTTTCTTTGTCCAGTTTCTTCAGCCTAGAGGTAAAAGCTTCTTTTTATTGCACTGGATACTTCTGAACCCTTTAGGGGGCTCCCTTACTCCTCTTAGTAGTTAATCACCTTCTACTAGTTAACAGTTCTTTATGTTAAAGTTTCCTTATTCAAATAGCTGGTGTGATTTCTTTCTCCTTCCTGGAAACACACCTGATCTGTTTCTCCGCTAAACTGCAGCTGTTACCAATGATGAGTTACTGGGTGTTATTCAGGGAATTGCTTTATCAACACAAGCCATTCTTTAAAGTAGCTCCCCTCTACAGGATCATTGCCAGCTCCGTTTCCCAGATCCTTGGAGGAATAAAGAGACACGAAGAAATAGACAAAATCTGAGAAGTGGGAAGAAAGCACAGAAGACTTAGCACGGAAGCTAAGTTGATTTACATACTAAAAAGGTAGGGGAGAGGGGAGAGGTGGAGGGAGGAAGAAAAAATATCATAGACTGAGTATTGGAGAGAATTTGGATTTGGGAAATTTGCTGAGGTTTACGAATTGGGTTTCTGTTGATAGTCTTTGAGAGATATGAGTAAATATTGGAATCTAGTTTTTATTACTTTGGGGCACAGTAATATGCTTCCTTATTTGTGACTCTATGCAGACTTGGTCACATGGACACCCGGCTTTTGTTAGGGTTAGACCTGTTTTTTATGTTAGGGAAACAATTTTTTCACACTTCTGTTTCTGATATCCAAATACTAGTATTATTACTGTAGACACTTAAAAAAGCTATCTGGGAATAGTTTTAGTCAATGTTGGAAAATCCTTACATACCTGTTTTCACCCATTATAGAAGCATTTACTTCCTACAAATCCCCTCTGATGTGGCTCTGGAAAAACACCTTCCTTCTGACTAAACTGATTTTTTGCTTTCCTTTTGTGTTTTTTTAAAATTAATTAATTTATATTTGCCTGCGTTGGGTCTTGGTTGCTGCGCGCGGGCTTTCTCTAGTTGCAGCCAGTGGGGGCTACTCTTCGTTGCGGTGCGCGGGCTTCTCATTGCGGTGGCTTCTCTTGTTGCGGAGCACTGGTTCTAGGCGTGCGGGCTTCAGTAGTTGTGGCCTGCAGGCTCTAAAGGGCAGGCTCAGTAGTTGTGGTGCACGTTGCTCCGTGGCATGTGGGATCTTCCCGGACCAGGGCTCAAACCCGTGTCCCCTGCATTTGCAGGCGGATTGTTGACCACTGCGCCACCAGGGAAGTCCCTTGTTTTGTTTTTAAAAAGACAGAGTAGGGATTCAACTAGGCATAGTGTAAGCAGCACCAGCTTTAATCTGTGTGTGTGTATGTATATTCTCCAAAAAAACCACTAGAAAGGTAAATCAGAAATTATTATAAATTATCTGTAAGGGGAAGATGGGGATGGGTTGAAGGGACAAGAATGGAAGTGAGATTATAAAAATAAAATAAAATTTAAAAGAAGAGCACCAGATATAGAGTCAGAGAGACTTGAGTTCAAATTCCAATTCTGCAGCTAACTACCAATTGACCTTAGAAATTTACTTAATCTCTCTCTCGGCTTCGGTCCCATTAATAAAATGCATGGGGTTGCTGGGACTATAAAGTAAGATAGCACCTGTGGAATACTTAGTCCAGTGCCTGGTGAATAATAAATGCCTGGTAAATGTTAGCAACGTCTTGGCTCAGCATGCAAGAACCAGGACTATGTGAACCTTTTAAGATTCTTAAGCTTTGTAACTAGCCCTTTGTTTGTATTTTTGTTGTCCCCCTGTTTGTTTGTCCTGAATTCTTAGGAGGAAAATCCTTAAGAGAATAAGGGCTTGGATTCCTCTTTGGGGGCAGCTGGAATGAGATGTTCTTACTTTGTAGCCATTTTGGGGTGGGATGGAAGAGTGGTAAGAACTCTAGGGGATAGAGAGAATGAAAGCAGCTTTAGAGAGGAAATAGAAACAGGATAAGTCTTTGGGGCTTGTTGCAAAGAAAGAAAAGGGAGTCCAGAGGCTGGTTAGAGAATGGTAGCCTAACAGAAGATCAGAGTGTATTTCCCTATATCCACCATGGATTTCTCCCTTCTTCCTCGTTTATTTTATTTATTTATTTGTTTACTTATTTTTTGTTTCTCCCTTCTTCCTGTTTTAGCATGGAAGAGCTGGGAGATAGTATGGCTATGTAACTTTCTCAGCGTGGCTTACAGGTTGTCTTCTTTGTTCCAATCAGGAAACAGCTCTCGACTCTCTCTCCGGCAATCAATGATTCATTGTTTATGGAACCGAGGAAGTTCTTGGTGCAGATTGTATAATCCAGTTCAGACCTTTAGCACCTAAGGCCTCTTTTTAAAAAGAACCAAACCCTCTTTTCTTCCTGACATTTCAAGGCCCAGTTGAACCTAACAGCTTCCAAGCATTAGGCCCCTTGGCTACCTGTGTGATCCTGGGCAAGTTTTTAAACCTCCGGCCTGAACGTGGGTCTGTCCGCAATGGAGAGCAGCAGTGGCAGGACCATGTGGCCAAATCTCTCCCCCAGAATCAGATAAGTGGTTTGAGCAGGTATAAGAGACAGTTTTGTAAATGTGTTTCCGCTGGATGTGTTCCACCGTGAACCTTTTAATCATCCATCGTGTCCTCACATCTCCTGCCTTTGTAAGATTCACAGCTGAGCTGAGTCCTAGCCTTCTAAAACTCCCTGGCTGCTCCTGTGGCAGGTGAGGCCCAGGGCCTGTGGCAACCAGGTATCTGTAGTTGGAGGCTGGCCAACAGTGATAGAAATGAGTCAATGAAAGGGAGGAGGTAGGAGAAGCAGGCTTGGAAACCAGGCAGGCTTAGCAGCAGACACAGCGTGGCCGGGACGCCACCGCCCTTGCCAACCATGGCCGCAGTCCTTGGACATTGATCTTATACTAGGCCACGTCAGCCACCACCACAGAGCCAACACCACTGTTTCTATGACTTTGCACAATTCAGAGTCCTGGATGGGGGTGTCCTAGACCCTGTGTGGTCCCTTCAGCAGCGAGGACAAGAAGTGCGAGGTTTTCCGCCTTTTCGCTTCTGTACTATGCACGTGTCGGCTAACGCTCAGAACATACAGCATAGTTATGCTGGGTTCACATCCTCTGGTTAACTCTTGAGATGCTGGTGCCAGAAGAAGGCTCTGACTCACAATGGGGGCGGGGGGATTCCTCAAAATTAGGAAGGGGGATTTAGACACTAAACAGCAAGGGGAAGAAATAGAATGTCCACTGATAAGCCGGAATCCTGTTTAGTGTTGTAAAGTGAGTTTTTTCAACCAAGCCCTTTGCTCCGCCCTCCTCCACCTTCTCTCCTGTTGAGCTTGGGCCTGGCCAAGACCTGTCATGCTTCAGTACCTGAGCAGGTGCATTTGCTCCCTTCCAGTGCCTGGAGTCCTGCCATCCATTGCTCAACTCCAGCTGCTTGTTGTTTTTAACATTGGGCCTCCATCCCCAGGGCTTTCTCCGGGCTGAAGTCTTGGAGTCAAGTTTCCTTTCATGAAGCCGCACGTTGCCAGCTAACCAATCATAGATCTTGGGACTTGGATTGAAATGACCTTTTCTTTCCTTCTTGGCTTCTCCCTCTGAGGGTCGTCTGTCTAATCACTGGGTATGGCAAGAGTGATAGATTGAAGTCAGGAGACCCAGATTGGTTAACCATGGACTTGGGCAAGTAATCTGACTTTATATGAGCCTCGGTTTCCTTTTCTGGGAAATCCAGGGGGTGGTGACTATAAAGATTTCTTGTGCTGCTGAATCACAGTGATGATGGTTCTAACACCAATGTCTTCTTTTTCTCGACTCCACTTCTTGGGTTCCTGACTTTCCTGGTTCTCCCACTCTTAATTCTGGTCTGCATTATTTCTATCCCTTTTGTTCATTTTTAACACACCAGTTATGGAGCCACAGTAAAAAGGGGGATTTTTCCATTCTTTGCTCAACCCGGAGTCCTCCCACACAGTGTCGTGCATACATTGCCCCAGATCACCAGCCTGAGGACTCTGACTTTTCCTGGGTCACGAGAGAACAGTAGAGGGGCTGAGCTCTCAGCATGTGACCCTCACCCTAAGCATGGGGTTAAATATCCTTGTCATTTTCTCAGTAAACACCCAGAGGATCCTGGTTACATTTTTGACCATATGGACTGCAACTTTAGAATCGGATCTGTGCTCCTTGGTTTTACCCAGAAGGAGGAAAAAAGGCCATACAAAGAGATCTTTTGTTTATTTTATATACCAGAGGATCCTCTTGCAGGTTTTTCTACTCTGCTGTCCCTGTATTGTTTCTTCAGGTTTCATAAAAAAATAATGGCAGTCACAAAAACAGCCACCGTGTGCCGACAACTTGCTCTGTACCAGGCCCAGTGCTAGGCTCTGGGTCTATGTCATCCCAGTAACCCTCTCAGTAAACCCAGGCAGTCGGCACCGATACCCACTTTCTACACTTGAGGAAACTGAGGCTTCGAGAAGCCATGTGACCTTTTTCTCAGGGGCCCTGTCTACCAGGCCCCATCGAGTCACCAAGCAGCGCCTCGGGTGGGCTTGGTTCACTCTCCTCAAGGTCCTCTCAGCTTCCCCACCTCCAGCGGTAGAGGAATCCCAGCTGCCTTTCTGATTTTCTTCTTCCTGGAAGCCTCCACGTCTCCTGAAGTTTACTGAACCTCAACCACCTTGCTGGGAAGGATGTCACGGACTCTCTGTGGAACCAAGAACTTCTCGGCCCTATCATATTCCTACCATGCTGGGGGTGGACCCCTGGCCACATGTATACACTGGACTCCAGAAACAATAGCTCCAACATCATCTCTGGGCCTTCTCGGGGTTAGAGCAGGAGTGGGATCTAGAAGAAGTTTGCAGAGATCATTTAGTTCATCTCTTCATCTTTACCACAATGACCCTTTTTTACTCTAATTCTCAAGTATGGTTACGTGCTCAGCTTCCCTCAGACTGCTCAAAGCAGTTTCCATTTCAATTGAAACCAAATATGCCTTGTTCTACCCTGTCAAGATCATGGATAATTAGTTATGACCTTCAAAATATTCATTTCTTTCCCTCTCTTTCCTTTCTTTCCTTGAAAAACATTAAGCAAGTACTTTGGCAAATTGCCCTTTGCATGTCAAGAAGTAACAAACTATTGTTATGGGAGTTATAATTGGGGGGATTAATGTGCTTTTCTTTCTCCTTACTGACTAGAGGAATCTTTTTTATCCGGAGAAGTGATTAGAATGGTTCCTGAAGGAATTCAAGGAGAAAGAGAGTTAGTATTCAGTTTCTGACATTGAAAATAGGATTTCACAGCAAGACAATAACTTGAACGCTAGGCTTGGAGTAAGGGAAAGGATTTTTCCAAATAACTTAAACTCCCAGTTGGTCTAGATCATAGAGTTTCTCCCATAGGACAGAGAAGATAACTCTGTTTATGATTTAGGAGTTTTAGTCAGGAGTCTATAGGTTATATCTGGGTTAGAGCTGGGAAGTTATAAGGAAGAGGAAATAAATGAGTTGCCTCTTCTCGTTCGGGGGCATCGTGGGAAGAAGAGGCCACGAACAGAGCTGAGTTAGGAGGGAAAGTGGTGAGTTTACATGTTATGATGAAAGGCATGCTGGATGAGCTGAGAAGAGAACTCTGGTAGCAGACTCTGCTCTGGGACAGTGGCAGGGCTGGGCAGTCCAACACGGTACAAAAGGCAGGCTGCACGTCAGGCAGAGAGAGAGGGCCGGACTCAGTCCCGAGCTTCCCTCCCTTCCCGCTGGAAAGCCAGGAGCCAGCAATGAGGCCCACTGCGCCAGCATAGCAGGAGGAGGCTGGGGCAGAGCTCTGAAGGGTCCATAGCTCCAGAAGGAGCTGAGGTGAGGAGAGGAGCTGGAGGCAGGTGAGGGGGAGTCCAGACCAGGAGCTATGCCAGATGCAGACATCAGAAATGGGGGCCCAGCACCCACCCAAGGGCCTGCACAAAGCCAGGGTGCCTTCTTCCCAGCATCATTGCCGGAACCCAAAAGGGACCAGTTGAATGATTATTTAGACTAAGATTTAAGCTGGATTGGGCATTCAGTTATCTTTCTCCTCTTTACCTAGCAAATAACAACAAATAAGATGAGAATACGAAGAAAATATTTTCTCTGCACACCCAAGTTTGATGGTGAGGATATTTAAGCCCACCACCCTATATTTCAATGAAAGAAATCAGCCTTTTCTATTTCAGGCCCAGTGATTTCCCTTTTTTACACTTTCTTGGTCCTAGTTGCTAACCTCTGGATAGGTCCTGAGTGTTTATATTCCTCTGAAATGATAGGGTATGTTCTCCTCTTCTTCCTCTTCCGCCACGTCAGTGACAACAGAGAGCAGAAAAGCTCACATTATGGGCTGAAATGTGTCCCCACAAATTCATAGGTTGAAGCCCGAGCCCTCAGTTCTTTAGAATGTGATTGTATTTGGAGAGAGGACCCTAAAGAGGTGATTAAGTTAATGTGAGGCCTCAGGGAGGGCCCTCATCTGATCTGACTGGTGTCTTTATAAGAAGACAACATTTGGACTCACCAAGAAACACCAGGGATGCACATACACAGCAGAAAGACCATGTGAGGACACAGCAAGAATGCAGCCGTCTGCAAGCCAAGGAGAGAGACCTCAGTAGAAACCAAACCAGCCAGCACCTTGATCATTGACTTCCAGCCTTCAGAATTGCAAGAAATAAATTCTGTTGTTTTAGCCACTCAGTTTGTGGTCTTCTGTTATGGCGGCCCTAGCAAACGAATACACTCACCTTTCTTTGTTTTTGCCTGGATAACAGAATTGTGCGAGTGTCCCATGGTTTAAGAGAGCCCCACCTGGAGCCCATTACCGGCATACTTCTTACAGTAGCAGGGCATTCTACAGGTCAATGCTCCCGTTCTGAGGATAATGCTAGATATATTGCCATTATTGAGCATAAAATGTGGCCATGGCATGATGGATCAGTGAGCAGGCTGGTATTCACTGACAACACATAATCTCTAAGGTTCCTTGCGGCTCTCACCCTTCTGAGTCCAGGCAGGAGACAGAGCGACAGAGGCACAAAAAGATGGCAGCCGGGTAGGGGGTGGCCCTTACCCACTCAAGCCATTTTTCTGACAGATGCTTCTTTTGTACTGACAGGGAGGCATGGAACCAGTGGCACAAAATGAGAGACAGTATAAAAAACTGAAATGTAATCTTGAAAGTTGATCACAGGACAAGCTGTGTAAGGAAAAACGTCAGGAAATCTGTCATTTAGCAGAAATCTTCCAGCTGGGAGGGTGACAGAAGCCCTGTGACTTGTCATCTAAAGGCCTGGGGTCTTGTGAATATTCTTAATGAGCAATACTTCCTACCAGCTGGAAACCAGCTCCTTAGCTGACATCTGGAAATCATTAATGGAAATCAGGGGAGGCCCCAAAGAAGTGAGACTCTGAGAAAACATGGATTGTAGAAAATGCATTCTGTACATAATCATAGGTATTTTTCCTTTTCTTTCCCTTGTTATGGAGATGAGGTTGACCCAAGATATTCTGGAAATAAGTCAGTCTGAACTCCTTAGCATTCTGCCCTAGGGACCTGGGGCTGAGGAAAAGAAGCCTTTCCCTCTACTCTGTGTCCAAGGTACTCAATCCTTGTCGCGTTATGTGCCTGAGCTAAGGACATTAGGATAACTGGAAATATTAGGCAGAACAAGGACCTAGTGTATAGCACAGGGAACTCTGCTCAGTATTCTGTAGCAACCTAATTAGGAAAAGAATTTGAAAAAGAATAGATGCATGTGTATGTATAACTGAATCACTTTGTTGTACACCTGAAACTAATACAACGTTGTTAATCAACTATACTCCGGTATAAAATAAAAAGTTAAAAAAAAAAAGAAATATTAGGCAGGGCTAAGAGCATTAATAGGGTGCCACCGGCCTTCAACCTATCTTTCTGTCCCCTTCAGCCCAGAGATACAAAGTTTGACTTCATCTATCCATTTCTCCCTCTCTCTCCACGTCTCTCTCTCTCACACTTTTTTATACTCATTCACAGGGCCTCATTCAGAAAGAAAAGCTTTGTATCATTCAGCCGGAGTCCAGAGGGGAATTTTTTTCTGAAAGTGGAGACCTGTCTTCTGGCCTCGGCCACCACCTATTTTGGGGGTAGAATCCTAAGAGATGGTGCTGGGTCCCTGAGCAAATGCTGACATGTCTGTCATGACCTTGGCCCAAGAGCACGTTTATTCTCCCCTCTAGGCAGCATTTCGAGGGCGATTGTTTTCAATACACCCAGGTCCTTCTGCCTAGCACCCTGCCCCCTCTTCTAATGCTGTGGTTAGGGAAACACATCAGTTTGCTACTTATGCCAGAGCCTTGAAACTCCATTCAGGGGGAAGGGTGAACAAGCCTTCTGGGCTGTCAAAGGTCTCTGCTATCTGAGCATTGCAACAGCAGCAGCAAATGGTCTGATCTCTTGCTTTAGATAAACAGGGCCAGAGTCGAGGCAAAGAATCTTGTTTGTCAGGGAATAATAGAATGCTAGAACCAGAGACGCCTCCAAGGTCATCTGGGCCACAAGACAAAAACTTGTGAGGAAACTGAGACCCAGAAATATGAAATAACTTGCCAAGGTCACACAGGCAGTAGTAATAACACCAGCTGCTCCAATTTATTGAGCACTTACTACATTAGCTATCATCGGGCAAAACATTGCATTAGGCTAGGTCTCCCCAAAACAGCCTTACAAGGTAGGTACTGTTACTGTATTTCTGATTTACAGAAAGGATATGGACGCCTAGAGAAGCCAAGTGACTTGCCCAGGGACCCCCAGTTGAGCACAAAGCCAGGTTCCCAGCACACGCTTGGCCACTGCTCTCTGAAATAAGAACCTGTTTTGGTGGGATTGTCAGAATGCTGGATTTTCCATGCTTAAAACATGATCGACAGTTTGCAACTGCTGTTTCATAAGTGACCAGTATACCAGGGTGCAAAAAACAAAGAACCTGGCCTCCCCAGGGCAAAAGGATTATACCTTTCGGCTCATCTTTCCACAGGCCTCTCCAAAGAGGCTGCGAAATGTTGACAAACGGGATCAAGTGCCAGCCACTGTGCATTTACTTCCTGATTAAGTGTGTCCCTGGTATTTGCAGCTGAGGACACAGAAAAGCAAAGAGGATGTTAGCTTTCTCACGGGGTGGTGTGAAATCGGAGTCCGTGGGCAGGTCTGGGAGGTGGGGCAGAACTGGTTTTGTGCCTCTTCTTGACCCTTCCCTCTCACTGCGGCGTGGTTTCTTTCCTTCCTTCGTGTCCCAGCAGCCCCCTGCAAAGCCCTACTCCAGGCCAGGAGCTTTGCCCAGTCCTCCCCCCTCTGCCCCAGGATACATCTGTCTGAGGCCCTGCTCTCTGCCCCCCAGGCTGACTGATAAGCTGATTCCTATGACAAGCTCAGGGCAAAGCCTCCCTCCCTTTAGGTAACACATCTGAAATGTAAAGGGTAGAACAGTCAAGTTCCTGAGTGGTCTGTCAGGAATATATGTGGGGAGCCAGGAAGACCTTGTAGGGAGACACATAATCACAGTCTGATTCCCCAATTTCTAGGGTTGCCATGAACCTGATACTCTGCTTCCCCTCCTCCCAAACTCCCAGAGGCAAGATTTCCAAGTCTCTGCCCATGACGAGTGTATAATAAGTGAAACTTATTTGCATCTGTGTCTTCACACAAATGTTATGCCTAGTGTGGGACTTGGTATCTCCCAATTATACCCTGGGTAACTCTCAATTGTCTTTTCTTTTAAACTCCGCCCCCTCCACACACACACAAAATGATGCTATGCTTAAAGCTATGGAAAATAATGTTAAACTAGGATCTTTGAACACCTCTTATGGCTCAGACTCTGTATATTTACCTCTCATCTTTATAACGACCTTGAAGAAGAAATACTATCATCCCATTTTATTGGTGAAGAAACTGAGATTAGGTGACCTTCCCAAATTCTCGTAAGGAGAAAGTCTGAGAGAGGTCTGTCTGACCTCCTGGCCATGCTCTCGTGTCTATGCAAGGACATGTGTCCCTTAGCTCAAAGTGTGCCTATAGCCCAGGATGAAGCTGACTTCTGTTAGCTCATGAGAGATGATTCTTTAATTTTCAGGAATTTTGTGAGCCAATTGTTAAACACAGCCATTATTGAAAACACAAAGTGTATATAAACTTGTAATAACATAAATTATATATAGTAAAAACAAAGGTGATAAATACTTAAAACTTGCCACTATTATCTATGCTGTTAAGGTTATTTGCACCTGTTTTATCTGTACGGTGGAAATACCGAATAATGCTGGACTATCGCACTCTCTTCCCAAGTTGGTGTTTGGTGATAGCACCTTGAAATCAGCCATGGTGGGACTACTTGGACCATGGAAATTGGCAAAGGCTACAAATCAGGGCTTTTTCTTTCCGGAGAGCCAGTTGTTAAACATTTACTAGCAAGCCACTGCCCTAGCTCGTTACCTGCTCATCACAGACAACAAATCTTTATATCTTGGGGCTAAAATGAGTTAATCATAGGTATCCAATAAATTGTGTTGGGACAACAAACTATCCAAAGAATTAAGTTGGACCCCTGTCTCACACCATAAGCATAAATTAACTCAATGGATCAAAGATGTAAGAGTTTAACTAGAAAAGTCTTAGGAAAAAACAGGGAAAAATCTTCATAACTTTGGATTTGGCAATGAATTCTTAGATATGACACCAAAAGCACAAGCATAAAAGAAAAAAACAGATAAATTTGACTTCATCAAAGAACACTGTCAAAAATATGAAAAGCATGAGAATTCCCTGGTGGTCTCGTGGTTAGGATACAACACTTCTACTGTCATGATCTGGGTTCAGTCCCTGGTTGGGGAATTGAGATCCCTCAAGCCACGCTGCGTGGCCCAAAAAAAATTTTTTTAATTTAAAAAAAAGAGAATATGAAAAGGTAACCCATATAATGGGAGTAAATATTTGCAAATCATGTATCTGACATGGGTTTGGTATCCAGGATATTTAAAGAACTTTTACAACTCAACAACAAAAAGGCAACCCAATTAAAAATGAGCAAAGGACTTAATGTTTCTCCAAAGAATTTATGTAAGTGGCCAATAAGCACACAAAAACATTATTCATCTCATTAGTCATTAGGGAAACGCAAATCAAAACCACTCTATATACCCCTTCAAACCCACTAGGATGGCTCGAATTTAAAAAAAAAAAAAGAGGGACTTCCCTGGCAGTCCAGTGGTTGGGACTCTGCACTTCCACAGAGGGGGCGTGGGTTCGATCCCTGGTATGGCTGGGAAAAAAAAAAAAAAAGAAAAGGAAAGAGGAAAAAAACTCAGCCTTGGCAAGAATATGGAGAAATCGGAACCCTCATACACTGCTCGTGGGAATGTAAGATGGTGCTGTTGCAAAACAGTATGGCAGTTCCTTAAACGTTAAACACAGAATTACCTTATGACCCAGCGATTGCACTCCTAGGTAGGTACACACCCAAAAGAAATGAAAATAGGTGTTCAAACAAAAACTTGAACATGAACATTCCTAGCAGCATTATTCATGATACCCCAAACATTAGAAATGATACAAACGTCCATCAGCTGTTGAATGGATGAATAAAATGTGGTATGCCCATACAATGGCATAAAAAGAAATGAAGTACTAATATATACGATAACATGGGTGAATTTTGAAAATAGGCCAAGAGGGAAAAAAGCCAGTCATAAATGGCCACATGTTATATGATTTCATTTTTTAAATAAATTTATTTATTTATTTATTTTTGGCTGCATTGGGTCTTCGTTGCTGCGCACAGGCTTTCTTTTTAGTTGCATCGAGCGGGGGCTACTCTTCGTTGCAGTGCACGGGCTTCTCATTGCCACGGTTTCTCTTGTTGTGGAGCACGGGCTCTAGGTGCGTGGGCTTCAGTAGTTGTGGCACATGGGCTCAGTAGTTGTGGCTCATGGGCTCTAGAGCGCAGGCTCAGTAGTTGTGGTGCACAGGCTTAGTTGCTCCGAGGCATGTGGGATCTTCCCGGATGGGCTCAAACCCATGTCCCCTGCATTGGCAGGTGGATTGTTAACCACTGCGCCACCAGGGAAGCCCTATGTGATTTCATTTATAGGAAATGTCCAGAATAGGCAAGTCCATAGCGATAGAAAGCAGATCGGTTGTTGCCAAAGACTGGAGTGAGAGGGTATGGGGAGTGACTGCTTAATGGGTAAGGGTTTGGTTTTTTTTGCGGGGGGGCGGTGGCAGTGATGAAAATGTTCTGGAATTATATAGTGGTGATAGTTACCCAACATACCCAACACTGTGAAAGTAATAAAAGCCACTGAATTGTCTACTTCCAAATAAAATGGTGAATATTATGCTAATTTTACCATCAATTTAAAAAATGGAGATGTGGGTACCCTGTTTATTACTGATGGAGGAGATTGGAGGATGTTGGAGGACTTAGCCTGGCATGAAAGCCAAATGCGCCTGCCAACTGAGCCCCAAAATTCAGCAGAATTACCCACCCCCTGGTCACAGGCAAAACTGGGTTTGGGAGGACATAGGAGAGGGAAGAACGGAGGGGAACTTGTCTACTTTAGGCTCCCTCCCAAGAGGAAGAGGAAATTGCGTAGCCACGAATGCCCTAGGGACACCATGATTTAAGGCAAATGAAAATACATCCATTGAAAAATGCCAGAAGTAATATTAGATTATAAAGGGTCATACTTTATAAACTCATAGTTTTAGCCCATCTCCATATATCCAAATACCTTCTGGACTTTACCTGGATCCTCTACAGGCATCTGAAGCTCAACATGTCCTAAGCTGGGCTTGTCATATGCTCAACCAAATCTGCTACTCCTTCCATACTTTTCCTTTCAGTAAATTGCAGTCCAGTGGTACTGGTTAAGAATGTGAATTGTGTTCTCAGATGAGTCTAAATCCTGATTCTGTCACTTACTAGCTGTGTGACCTTGGACAACTTAATTAACCTCTCTGTGCCTCAGGTTCCTTGTCTATAAAATGGAATAAAAATGGTATAATCTGGGCTTCCCTGGTGGCGCAGTGGTTGAGAGTCCGCCTGCCGATGCAGGGGACGCGGGTTCGTGCCCCGGTCTGGGAGGATCCCACGTGCCGCGGAGCGGCTGAGCCCGTGGGCCATGGCCGCTGAGCCTGCGCATCCGGGTCCTGTGCTCCGCGGCGGGAGAGGCCACAGTAGTGAGAGGCCCGCGTACCGAAAAAAAAAAAAAAGAAAAGAAAAAAAAAGGTATAATCTCATGGAGTTGTTAACAGGATTAAACTGGTCAATTCACGTAAAGTGCACAGAACAGTGCTATATCATGTTAGCTATGTAAAACTGCATCTTTAGCCACCCAGTTACCCAGGGAAGATACTTGGGAGTTAGTCTTCATTTCCTTTTGCCCCATCTTTAACTAGTCACCAGCGTTTATTGACTTTTAGTTAACACCTCTTGAGCCCATTCCATCTCTAACCCCTTTGCTAGTGCCTTAGTCCAGCCCACTACCATCTCTCATCTGTTTCCTGCAACAGACTCCTAACTGGTCTCCCTTCCTTTCATCCTTCCCTTCCAGCTTGCTCTCTATGCTCTGGCCAGAACATTCTCTCTAACATGCAATTCTAATCAAGTCACTTCCCTGAAGAAAATCAATTATTGGTTCCCCACTGTGGTCAGGATGGAATCTCACACCTGAATGGTCCGCAACATACACACACACACACACACACACACACACACACTTCTCAACCACACATCACTAGGCTCACCTCTTATTTTTTTTATTATTATTTATTTTATTTATTTTTGGCTGTTTTGGGTCTTAGTTGCGGCACGCGGGCTTCTCTCTAGTTGAGGCACGTGAGGTCAGTAGTGGCACAAAGGCTAGTTGCCCTGCAGCATGTAGGATCTTAGTTCTCAGACCAGGAATTGAACCTGCGCCCCTGCATTGGAACGCGGATTCTTAACCACTGGACCACCAGGGAAGTCCCCTCAACTCTCATTTTAGGCTTTACTTCTTTTGTACTATTTACAGATTCATCACTTACTTTATCAAGATTCCTTCTGTCCCTTCTCAGCCTTCAGAACCCCAGCAGAAATCTCCCCTCTCCAGGAAAACTCCCTAAACCCTGAGTCTGTGTTAAGTGCCCCTTCTCTGTTCTCTTCAAACACTGAAGTTTCTCTCTGTCCAAACACTTCTGCTATTTTATAACTATCTCTTAACTTTTCTGTTTTCCCACTAGACCAGCATTTTCTTGAGAGCTGGAGTCCCTACCCTGAATGCCTAGCACAATACTTAGTATATGAGGTGCTCAATAAATGTTTGATAAATGAGTGGAAGTTTGTTGGGTGGACACTACTAGAGGGACAGAACCTTCTTACAGGAGCTGCAGATGGTTTGGTATGCAGGCTTACCTCAGAGATACTGTAGTTTCAGGCCACCGCAGTAACAAAGATATCACAATGAAACAAGTCACACGAATCTTTTTGTTTTCCCAATGCACATAAGAGTTATGTTTACACTACACTGTAGTCTGTTAAGTCTCCAATAGCATTAAGTCTAAACAAACAATCTACATACCTTAATTTAAAAATAATGCTCTTGGAAAAATGACACTGATAGACTTGCTCGATGCAGTATTGCCACAAACCTCCAATTTGTAAATAAAAAGCTCAGTATCTGCAAAGCTCAATAAAGTGAAGCACAATAAAATGAGGTCGGGTCTGTAACTGGAGAAAATGGTAACCAGGTGAAAGGAACATAGAATCTTCAGTAACCAGCACAGGCTCTGGTTAATCACAGGGATACTGGTGGTACATACTGTCTGAATATCAGTTCTGGCCACGTGCAGCCAGCAGGAGATAATGCTAGAGAGACACAGAGGCCCGATTATAAAGGGCCCGTTATGTTTTAAGCTAGTGTCTGAACTTTGTACCGTCAGCAGTGGGATGCTGCTGAAGATTTTTGATGTGAGTGGCATTCAGATTTGATTTTAGGAAGATCACTAGCTATAACGTTGAGCACAAGCGGAAGGGCAGCAAGAATGGAGGCAGGGAGGCCCATGTGGAGGCTGCCAGCACCAATGTTCTAGGTCGCCACATGGTTCTAGATGCTACTGGTGCTCCAGAGAGAAAGTGGGGCACTGTCTCTGCTTTCTGGATCCTCAAAACACAAGGAGCCAGACACTCCTCGAGTGATTGCCCATGATATGACTAACTCTGGGGGAAAGGAAGGTATAGAAACACTCAGGTTACTAGGGGGAGCATTCTGAAAAGTGGAAGTGAAGCCTTCAGTGGTTGATCTCCCTTCTGTCTCTGGCATATCCAGCTCCACTCAGGGCAGGGTGTATTTAAGGCATCAAGCTATCGTGCATGTTTTTTATTTATCCTTTAAAAAATTTTTTTTATTGGTGTATAGTTGATTTACAATGTTGTATTAGTTTCAGGTGTACAGCAAAGTGAATCAATATACATATACATATATCCACTCTTTTTTTAGATTCTTTTTCCATATAGGTCATGACAGTATATTGAGTAGAGAGTTCCCTGTGCTATACAGTACATCTTTATTAGTTTGTGGCATGTTTTTTTAAAACTTCAGATTTCAAGGACTTTATTTCTAGTTCTGTTTGAATGGATATATTTAACGTTGGGGTGAAAAGGCTGTTCTGTAAGAGATGCACAGAAATGTCTGTTTAACCCAAGAAGTAGGGCTTTTGCTGAGCCAACCAAGTCATTGTACGGCCTCCCACAGAACCACAGAGCTCTTACCCTACTATTCGCATCAGAGTCAAAACTCTCATGAGTTCTATTTAGGGCCCAGATGGGTCAGTGATATCATCGGCGGTTGAATCTACAAGGTAATACTTAAGCTCTCATTTCTGGAGTCGGACCAATGAGGATCCGAATGCTGGCCCTTCCACCTACACAGCTGTGAGAGCTTGGGCAGTCATATAACCTCTCTGACCTTCGGTTACTTTATTTGTAAAATGGGAGGTAAAATAATAGGAACTGCCTCATAGAGTTGTTGTGAGGATTTAATGAGACCCTGCATTTAAAAGTCTGGTGCAGGGTGAAAGGTCACACCATATTATTTAATTTAGAGTATACTTGTGATCTTGGGCAAGTCATTTATCCTCTTTAAGCCTCAATTTCTTCCTTGATAAAATGGAGATCATGCTCACCACTGTATTTTTAGGCTCCACCACAAAGCCTGGCACACAGTAGATGCTCAAAAACATTTCGTAATAAATGAATGAAAAAGGAGGAGGAAAGAAGAATGTCTTTCATAACTATCTTACAGACTGTCATGAGGCTCAGATGAGATAGGCCTGAAGAAAGCCTTCTGTGGACAGCGAAATGCTGTTCGAAAATAAGCTAAAATTACGAGTAGTGTTTTAGAATAAAGGAAATTCCTTGACTGGAATGTCTTTGCAGAATTTTATTCAGTTTGTCTCATATCTGGGACACTGCTCCTTAGCCTTGTTCAATGGACTCTCCAGGGGTCTAATTCTTTGGCCCCTAGCAACTCAGAATTCCTACGCCGAGCTCCCTCGACCGGGCTGCCTTTGTGGTACAGTGTCATGGGCAGGCGGAGGACCTCCGGACCCTTGAAGTTAATCTCTGTATTTAACTGGGTATGGCCTTAAATTCCAAAATTAGAACTTTGCTCCTCAGTTTATTGAACAAGGCATCTGCCCTTAGTGAAAATGTGTTTCCTACCTCAGTGTGAATTGGTTCATTGCTTCACTGAGAGTGAAGTTTGATAACAGGGGATGTTAAGGTGCAAGAGATTTGGAAGCCACCAGGGAAAAATGGACGTAGAAAGGTAATCCTACAGGGCCTGGGGGCTCCAGAAGGTTTGGTGCCCCATGTTCTGCCATACATGCTGATTTTTAATCTCTCTTTTCCAATGACCTTTGTGGTCAGGTGACTCAGTTAGGAGATCAGTGTAGCTCCTAGAATAAACAAGTGACTTTAGGTCCTCGCAAAATGGATGAATTATCATTACACCTCCCTACCGCATCCCCAGCCCTGGAGTTAGACGAGCCAGGTTCAGATTCAGACTCTTTTACTTAGCAGCTATGTGGTCTTGGGGAAGTTATTGAATCTCCCTCTGCCTGCTTGCTTTTTATCTGTAAAATGAGGGTAATAGTAGTAGCTATCTCAGGTATGAAAAAATGACCCAGGCAAAACTAATCTACACTGTTAGAAGTCAGAATGGCGACTTCTCGGTGAGCAGGTAGCAACTAGAAAGGGCCATAGGGAAGCGTCTGGCATGCTGGTCATGTTTCATCCGGATGCTGGTTACATGGAGGTGCTCAGTTTGTGAAAATTTATCAAGCTGCATATATGATATGTGCATAATTCTGCATCTATGTTATTTTTTAATAAAAAGTTTTTTAAAATCCATGTAAACTACTTGACATAGAGTAAGTTACTGTCAACAATTCCTTTTCTCTCCGGCTGAGTGATCACCCTCTAAGGCTTTAACATTATTCCCAAACACAAGGAAAATGACAAACAAGAAAGAGAAATACAGAGGGCAGGCTTTGACTGGGCACTCGATGGTTTAGATATTTGTACTTAGGGGTTAGGAAATTATGCTAAATAGGTAATTTTTGCTATTGTCTCATGTTCAGAATGCTTCTTTCTATAAATGCTCAAGCACATTTAGAATCAGTTGCATTTCCAGAGTTTCTCCTCTTAGGAGAGCATCTTATATGGAAAGGGGAGATTAGGTGCCCGTTGGGAAGCTGAGTTTGTATACGACTTTGTATGACTGAGAAAGTGTCGGTGGCCATATTTGAATTGGGGTGGGGGTGAAGCTGACAGAAATACCATTCCCTGGTGCCACCACAGTTTGGAATAAAAGTCTTGAGAAAGGAGAGGAAAAATCCCAGCAGAATGCAACTGGCATGACCCAATGTTATCATGGTACCATGAGCTCAAAATGTCTTGACCCAGCGCCCCCAGCAAGGTCATCTCAGAAACAATTGGGCTCCAGCAACTTGTCTTACCTGCCTCAGAATGACTAAGGCCTATTTAAGCCTCGTGTTTGGTTAATCATTAAAGAGTTTTGCCAAACAACGTAGAACAAGCCAAGAAAGAAGGGTGGCTAAAAATTAGCTCAGGAAAGGTCATATTTCTTGCAAATGCAAGGTTTGGTGTTGCTTTTGATTGTGTGTATAACTGTGTGGAATGGAGTCACAGGATATATAACCGTGTTGAGGAAGCCAGTGCGTGTCTGGAGGTTTTACGTGGGACCCTCGTCTACCCTCACAGTCATCTGGAGGACTACGGGCCTCCATCACCTTTGCTGAGAAGGCCGCATTCCTGTGGCGAGGGAGAGTGGGGACAGCTTGGCCGATGCTTGTTATCTGCTGTAAGACTCCAGAGAGGAAGGATGGAAGTCCCCAGAAGGTGGAACCTGGATCTAAAGAAGGAAGGGGTGGGAACCCTAAGAGCCTTGGCTGCCCCTACAAACTCTCCCATGGAAAGATCGGTGTTGGTGGGCATCACCTGGGGCCAGGAAGGCCGGAGAGAGGCAGTTGCCTGCTAGGGGAGTGCTCAGATGCGTCATACTGTTGATTGCTAGACAAGCCCTCAGCCTCTCAGTTTAGGTAAATGTGGGGCACCCCCATTTTCTAAAAGAAACTCAAAGTCCTAAATTGGCATGATTTAGGGTTCTTCCTACTTCCTTGTTATGCAGGCCAAATCTCTTCCTTCCAGTTAATATGGGCCTATCAATCATGTTTAGTGTTGGAGGGAACAAAGGTTGTGTTTCCCCACTCCACACCCTTTCTCCTCCTTTTTTGAGGTTGCCACACTGAACTTCTTTCAGGTACTTGACTATACCACGCTTTTTCTTCTGGGCCTGGGCATTTCCTGTTCCCTCTTCTCCCTGCTCATCTGCCCTTCCTCCTACTCATCCCGTCCTTCTTTGCTTAGATGCCACTTCCTCCCCAAAGTCTTCTTAACCCCTTGCCCAGGCCTGGGTGCGCCTCCCATTTCATAGCCCTTGCAACACTGCCTTATCACGCCCGGGAGTTTCTGGAGGGCAGAGAGGGTCGATTTTGTTGATCATTGTCTCTCCAGTGCCTCATACTGTTCTGGCACATAGCTGGAATTCAACAAATGTTTATTGAAAAAAATGGGTGAACAAGAGCATAAAAAGGTGCCAAATGGAAAGGCTTAAATGAGTTAATACAGTGGGGACGCATTCACACTACAGTTTAAAAAGAGGAAGAGAAAGGAAATAACTTTGTCTTTGACATACCAGGCTTTTTAAAGATTCATTAACTCATCTGATTTTCCCAATAACCTGATGAGGTCAGGATAATTATCTCTGTTTTACCAATTAAGAAACTGGTGCTCAGAGAGGCAAGGCGTCTTTTCCAAGGTCACACAGCTGGTAAAGAGCAAAGCTGGAGGTTCAGCCCCTAGGCATCCCAACTGCAAGCCCAGCCTGTTCTACCAGGCCACAGTGCTTGACAAGTATTTAGACAATTACATTTTGGTGTGAGGAGTTAAGAAACAGAGGAATACTGGGCACCTAGAGAGGGAAAACTAATGAGAAAGAGAAGAAAGGCTGTATCCAATCTGATAGCTTAGAACTTGGAATTGAAGCAAAACTCATCTCCTGAGTTTCATTCTGTATTTAAACCTACTCCTGTCCTTGACCTTGGATGGTCAAAGAGATGGAGAGTGTGTCAAGGAAGTGGTTGGGCAAGGATAAAGTGAATACATCTGTTATCCTATCAGTAATTTTTTTTTAAGATGAAGATATAATTTTTTTTTAGGGTCATTGTGCCAAATGTGATTTCATCAAAATAACAATGCCAAAATGTCACATTTCGTTTTTTAAAAAAACCCAACTCTGATATAAAGGTTGCCCAAAAGACTTTATAATATTGGGCTGGCCAAAAAGTTCGTTCGCGTTTTCTATACCATCTTACGGAAAACCCTGAATGAACTTTATGGCCAACCCAGTATCATGTAATATACTATATACATCTCTTGAAAATGGTCAACTACCCTAATGCCCTTAAAACAGGGCCTGGCAAGCCAGTAGAATCAATTATAGTTAACAAAATATACCCAGCACAGTGTAGGCCATGTCACAGCACCCAATAAAATGTTGGACTGTCCATAGGATTACCCTTCATGAGAAAAGAAAAATTAGAACTTTGTTTTCTAGCTGTTTTGACTTCCAACTAAATAAGTGCTTATGCACGTTGTCTTGACAGATATTTTTGGAATTAAAACAAATTGGGGCATCTATCCTAGTGAAGAAGCAGAAGGGTATAGTTGACTTCTTAACAATAGTTGTTTAGCCCTCTCCATAATCCTCGATACGGCGCTGTAGATCGAATTCCTTAAATCTACCAGACAATTTTAGCAGCTCACCTAGTGCTATGTCTTCCAGGCTGAAAGGAGGCATTTCAGCCATTCTTCCTTCAGTTCCCATCCCCCCAAGGAAAGAGGCTGCATTTGAAAACACACTAAAAGCCAAACAACAGAAAAGAAACTACACTTGGAGAAAAGCTTTCCTTTTCTTTTTGTTGACCGTGAAGTTGGTTGTTGGCACTACCGAATCTGTCCACGTCCAGGGTCAGTGTGTTTGCTGTTCGAAAGTATCTGGGACTTGGAGTCTGAGCACAGATTTCTGCCCTGGTTCCTACCAGCTGTGGGACCTTGGTCAGTCACATATCTGCTCTGCGTACTTCACTGAGTTCTTGTGAGGTCCCGTGGCAATGGAAGCCAAAAGCCTAATGAATCACCCAAGCAAAGCTTTTATCCCCACCCAACACACTATTGACCTGCTTATTTTGTCCGTGTTCTCCCACTGGAATGTAAGCTCTATGTGTGCAAGGTTTTGTTGGTTTTGTTGATGCTGTAGTCACCGCAGCTCCTAGAACAAAGCCGGGCAGGGCAGCATCTAGTAGAGGTGTAATATGCATTTTGTAAGACTGTTAATTCTTTTTCTGACAAGAGCAATCAAACTCTGATTCTGCAACTTGAAAAGCATCTGTACTCTTCTCCTAGAACAAGAAGGAGTCAGCAGATCTTGTTCCCCTTGAAAATACTGGCTAATGATCTGTCATCTTGGGAAGTTCCCTGGCCTCTTCTGCCTCTGAAAGAGGCTTTTTCCTTTTAAGAGGAAGCAGGAAGTTAGAATTCTAAGAAATGTGGGTCCGGAGGCCATGACCCAGGCTGCTCAAGACTAAGAAGGTAAAATTCTTAATCAACGGCAAAGCCACGTGGGGCAGTTTTTAGAAGTAATTCCACTGACAACCTACCAGTTTCCCTTGAATCATTTGATTGGCTTTGCTGATGGATCCTACCTGAAGTTAGTGATGATCTCGAGAGAAAAAGGCAGTACCCTGCTAATCTTGCCGGGTGCTGTGAAAAAGGTGAAACAGAGGGCTTTGGTTTCCAATGCGGTGACCAACATTAGGTTACCCCAGCACTTTCATGAGACCACCAAACAACTCAAGGTCACATCAACTGCCTCCACGTAGATTTCTGAGTGTAAAGCTCTTGGGATCATAAACAAACCAGTGCCGAGAACAGTGACAGGCTTTGCCACATCCCATTCTAATCCAGATGCTGAGTAGTAGATGAATGCTCAACTTTCCACCACCTGGGCACAAGTTTGAAGACACTGATAATTTACAATGTTTACTATGTGCCTCATCTTCATTAGTAATTCCAGATCAAAGATATGATTTTCTCCAGCTGAAAATAATGAACTAGTCAGTTCCTTCTATGCTGTAAGGGTTATTCTAATTTTGTTAGGAAAAAAAATGTGTATAAAGAAAAACACAATTTAAAATAAGGTCTTGAAATTGCTTTAAAGAAAGCTTTATTTACTACATACATCCTAAGAATGTATTGTAAATGAAGCAAGATCTAAATAAACTTAAAAGCTTTTCAAATACAATGCAACTAAAGATAACAACTAAACTGCTAGCATGTTTGAAAACAGAGAACTCGAAAGTTTGGGTTTTTTTTAAACATTTATATAGTTTGTTCTTAACCCTAAAAAAAGTTCACATTTCAAGTTACAAACTTACCTCAGTAGTGTACATATGTGAAATGTTTTTCAAACAACAGGAACAGACAGACCATAGGTAGGTAGGAGGCTCACTGATACTTAACGGGCTATGTCAGCAACACTTACTTTTAAGGTAGTTTGGTAGTTGCCATGTTAAGACACCATTTTTTTCCTTTTTCTTTTTTGCAAATAATCTACAGGCACATGTAAAATACAGTAAGACCCCTGGGTCAGTCTCATCTAGTGAACCTCTGTGATAATGAATCCTTCACTGGAAGGAGAGTAGGAGAGTACTTCTTCCATATAAAGTCAAAGGATGGGGATCTAATCCAGACTGCATTTTGTTGGATTACTCATAACAACAGATTTGAGTTTGGATGCAGTTTGCTGGGTACAGAATCAGGAACATTGCACAATTACTTTATGTCATTTAAGAACGATGGAAAGGAAGGTTAGGAATGTTTAAAGGCCTTCGCAGGCACTCAATAATTTTATAGAATAGTTAAATAAATATTGCTTATATATAAAAAATTCAACCCACCCTAAGATGAGGGAGAAGAGGGCATTTGGGAATCTCTTAATTTAAAATGGAAAACAAAACTAGTACGTTTGCTAAGGGCACTATCCTATTATTAATCCACAATAAGAATGCAGCCATCAGCAAAATTCAGTGAGTAGAAGGTTTGATGGAATCTCCAATATGACATAAAAACACAACTGTGGCCGTGCCATCTATTGCACACCTCACTTCCTTGATAGAACCTTTAAAAAGAAAAATTCCAAGTTGGTGTATTTCCTAAAGTAGATGACAATCTTAACAGTTTACTGTATTTTACATTCACTCTGCTAAACAAAGGCCTTTAACCAGGCACAAAACACTGCAACGATACATTTACTTCCTACGAAAACAAAACTGTTCAATAACATTGAAATAAAATGGTTTCACTTTGCATTCAACTAGGTACCATGAACTTCTGCAACATAAAACAGCTAAAAACAAGGATTAGGAGATATTTACAAACTATCTGTTACTCCTGCAGGTCTCTCCTCCTCCTCCTGGCTGTGCATGCCCCAATTCAGTTCACCTGCCACCTGCATGGCAACGGAGGGAGGCCCTGTTCAAGAAACATAGTATTTCCAACACCGTGACAACCACAGACATTTCGCATGAAACGTGGTAAGGCAACTAGAAGCATATCTGCCGACAAGAGTCTTTCAGGGTCTTGTCTACAATAACATTCTCTGTCTCTACAAACTTATACTTCAAAACAAATATAATAACATAAAAGCATTAGGAAAGGAATGAAAGTTGTATATTGGACAATTAAATAGCTATGCAAAGATGTCTTATGCAAACTATTAAAATCTTGTGCTTACACATACTCTGCTATTGAAAATACCTCCCAACCAAACCAAACGCCCCCAAAAAACCAAAAACCCATAACAAAAAACCCCAACAAAAAGAAGTATAAAAGTCATCAATGTTTTCTCTGTCAGAGTAATGCATTTGTCCTAGACTTGCCGAACACAAAGGTGGGTCTGGGAACAGGGGGACAGGGTGGCTAGTGGGTGGGGAGAGAACCTATCTAAGAGCAAAGGCACTTGGAGAAGGAACAGGGACCCAGGGTGATGGTGGCAGGTGAGAGAGCTTTCCAGTGTTTGGACTCAGAAGTGTGACAAGTCTTTCAATGTTGGCTTAAGGAGAGGTCGAGTGTTTAAAAAACAGAACCGTCATGGATAACACATAGTAACACCCGTCAACTTTTAATTCCAGCAGAAATAGAGGTTTCACTCATTTTAAAATTGCACTTTCCAGTATAACTTTTAAAATAACGTTTTATGTAGTATTTTTAAAGCACTATTGTTTGTATCTTTAAATATTGAATATATTTTTCAAAATAGTTCCCTAGCTGCTCAAGTGTGCTTTTTAATATATAGTTGATATATTTACTATTGAAGGTACTACAAAATAGAAATCTCTGGAGTGCAGAAGTTAAGAAAATAACCTTCATACTGAAAATATATCCTTAAAAATACAAAAACGAAAACCTCTATACAAATGTACTACAGCATACAAATTTTTAAGAGATGGTGTTTAAGGCACAAACCATTGCAAGCCTCTTAGAAATGTACAAACACAGGTCTGCTAAATTGAAAACAGTCTTAAAAAAACTAGTGAAAACTTCATGTATATAAAATATTCCAGTATGGTATCTGATAACATTCTTCACGTTCGGGTTTCGTGTGTGCTAACCCAACACGTTCTTTCTTCATAAATAGTAAAGTGTTCCTTCAGTGGTCGTGGTGGGTGGATCTCAGTAGGTCTGGTAGACGTCGTGGATGGGCACCTGGATAGCAGCGGCGGGGAAGGCCTGAGGTATGTAGCCTGCGTACCCGCTGTAGACGGCGGCCGCCGCGTTCTTCTGCAGCGTGGCGATCGTAGCTGTGGTCGGAGCAGCAAATGGCACATAACTGGCCCCGTAGATCCCGGCAGCGGGAATTCTCTGAACGTTCGGAGCCACCGTGTACACTGGAGTTATTGGGCGGCCCTGAGGAGGAGGGAGAGAAAGAATCCTTACTGAACATGTGTAGCTACTTATCCATTCATTCATTCATTGATTCATTCAACTCCCAGGAGTCTGGAGGAGAAACAGACAGAGAAACAAAAGTTGCCATTCTTGGGCTTCCCTGGTGGTGCAGTGGTTAAGAATCCGCCTGCCAATGCAGGGGACTCGGGTTCGAGCCCTGGTCTGGGAAGATCCCACATGCCGCAGAGCAACTAAGCCCGTGCGCCACAACTACTGAGCCTGCACTCTAGAGATGGCGAGCCACAACTGCTGAGCCCACGTGCCGCAACTACTGAAGCCCAGGCGCCTAGAGCCCATGCTCCACAAGAGAAGCCACTGCAATGAGAAGCCCACGCACCGCAATGAAGAGTAGCCCCCCGCTCGCCGCCACTAGAGAAAGCCCGCGCGCAGCAACGAAGACCCAACGCAGCCAAAAATAAATAAATAATTTATTTAAAAACAAAACAAAACAAAAGTTGCCATTCTCAGGGCAGAAAGGCAGAGGGGTAGACAAACAGTAACTGTAAGGGAGTGAGGCAGGAGCCATTAAAGTAAGGTGAAGTTGCATCCTCAAGGCTCATTCGAATTCAGCTGGTGACACTGATGGAATTGGAATGCTCTGGGAAAGTTCCAATGCTCTGGAATCTTCTGCCCACCATTCCACACAATCAGCCTATGCCCCAGAGTGAGCTAGAGATGGGAGTTGAGGTCTACCCTTTACTCAGTTGATCTCACTGTAACTAAGAAGAAAAATTTTTCCTGAAATACAGGCCAGCTGCCTCAACCCATACTTAACTGAAGAAACATGATGTTTCAAGAACGGAGAGAAAGAAGCATAGTCTGTGACAACTTTACGGAACAAAGTACACAGATCTCCAAAGGGTCAGCTTCTTAAGCTGTGACCTAAAAAGATTGTGACCAGACACAATTTTCAGCAAATGTGATCTCTTCAACCATCTCCCACCTAAGATATGACACCACTATATAAACAAATTGCTGCAGAAGCTTCGAGAAGGAGCCAACTAACTTGAGGAGCCAGAGAAAGCATCTCAGAAGTGGAGACATTTGAGCTGGGTTCTGAAGAATAAGGTGGGACTTCCACATGAGGAGGAAGTGGGGAAAGACAAGCTAACTGAAGCTGCCTCACTGCAGATGCCATGCTGGCTCTGAAAGTCCCTGCTGCTTCCTTCCCTCCATTTGTAAGTGTAACATACCATGTTTTCAGAACAAATGGGAGTATGCAGGGAAGACTGGTTCCGTATTTCCCGAAGTGTTTGCTACGGAGCTCGTTCTCTGAGCCGCTTTATGGAAAAGTAGATAGATGTTTGGTAAAATAAAACACACATTTAACAAAACATCTGGTGCACCTTATGTTTCATAGAATGCCCTCTAGTACGTGCTGCTGTGGTCTCCTTGTCTTAATGTATCTTTAAAATAAACAATTCAGGATATGTGAAATGGAGAATTAGGTTTTAAAAAATTACTTCTTCCTGGATTTTTATAAAGGAATTACTTATCATTCCTCTACAATACCTGCAAATCAGAGTCACAAAATTATGTGCAAAGGAACTTCATAACCTAAGAGTCATTTCTTTCAACTGTAACCAAAATAATAATTATACTAAATGATAACAATAACAGAGAGATTATAGTCTGCTAGGCACTATTCTAAGTGCCTTATTTGTATGATGTTATTTTTCTTTGAAAAATATTTTTTTACCTATTTCTTTTTATTTATAAATTTATTTTTTGTTTATTTTTGGCTGCATTAGGTCTTTGTTGCTGCGTGTGGGCTTCCTCTAGTTGCGGTGAGCGGGGGCTACTCTTCATTGCGGTGCGCAGGCTTCTCATTGCGGTGGCTTCTCTTGCTGCAGAGCACGGGCTCTAGGCACGCAGGTTTCGGTAGTTGTGGCTCACGGGCTCAGCAGTTGTGGCTCGTGGGCTCTAGCGCGCAGGCTTAGTAGTTGTGGTGCCCGGGCTTAGTTGCTCCACGGCAATCCTAACCACTTCATCACCAGGGAAGTCCCGGTGACATAGCTTTTAAGCAAGGGGATGTGTGACTCTGGAGCCTGTGCGTTTAGCCTTGCATTATCCTGCCTCCTACAATGCAGTCACAATGAATATCTTATTAGAAACGCTTTACGACCAGGCAGACAATCTTCGGAACTGGGAAGACTGTGGTTTACAGCAAGACAGCAAGCCATCTTTTCCAAATGTGTAGACATCTCTTTAATGACAAATGCACAAAGGGAAGGAATCACAGGGAAGGTGACATCTGAGAAAAACCTTTCCATGTGCTACAGTGCAGCCCAACACCTGGGCTCAGGTGAGCGCAATGGGGTTGGGCTGAGCATAGGGAGTTGGGGAGGGAGAGAGAAAAAGGCCTCAAATTTTGCTCCTCTCAAAAAACGAACGGTTATCTTTGCTCTACCTATACCACCGACTTGTTGTGAAGACTGAGAACACTTTGAGAAATCAACGTGAAAAAATGATCGTCTATACCTGCAAGTTTTTTTTTTAATTGCTTGCAAAGGCTATATGAAACTTTGGATATAAAATGGCTAAACAGGAACATCCCTGAGCACCTGCAAAACAGAGGAGGAAGATTGAAGGTGTTCCCCAAGAAGGTTCTGGAAGCCATGCTGGGAACTGATTTCCAGTGTTGCTCTACTCCAAAAAGGTTTCTATTTACTGATCCGTGGAGCTTAAAATGCTCCTTGGGAACTTCCCTGGTGGCACAGTGGTTAGGATTCTGTGCTCCCAGGGCAGGGGGCCTGGGTTTGATCCCTGGTCAGGGAACTAGATCCCACATGCATGCTGCAACTAAGAGTTTGCATGCCGCAACTAAGGAGCCCGCCAGCCGCAACTAAGATCCAGGGCAACCAAATAAATAAATGAATAAATATTAAAAAAAAAAAAAAGCTTCTCCCTCTGCTGCAATTTGGCAGAGAACACAGAGGCGGCAGAGAACACAGAGGCGGCAGAGGACTGAACATGTCAGAGAACCCAGGTCAGTGAACTCGAGGCAGGACACAGAGTACTTAGACCTGAGGGAGAGTGGCAGGGCCACACACACTCAAAGAAGCCATTCCCACGTTACAAAGGAAGTAGCTCCTGGCATTCTGCAGAATATACTGGAGAAGGAAACAATCTCCACAGGAATGAACTGCTAATGACAGCACACTGAACAGATTCCCAAACCACAACTTCGTGTAAAGACCCCACGGCAGCATCCAGTGCAGACTGACATAAGATAGAAACAGTCTGCATTCCAGAATGTGATCATGAAGTCTGGAACTTGGGGTCCACCAGAACTGTGACCATGCAGCAAAGACGAAAGTTCACGAGTTTCTTAGTAAAGAGGAATTACAAATTATTAGCAGAATTCCACAAAGTAATGCCTGTAGGTTACTGTATATATTTATAGTCAGGCCACAGGAATAACTACTTTCTGAGTCATTTCCAACCTATGCCTTTTTTTGGCTTTTTGCAGTTAAAGAATACTTGACGATATATTGATAGATAAATAAACTTCACATGGCCTGACCCTTTCTGAAGAGTGCAGTCAAGACTGGGGCTCAGGGCTTCCCTGGTGGCGCAGTGGTTGGGAGTCCACCTGCCGATGCAGGGGACGCGGGTTCGTGCCCTGGTCCGGGAAGATCCCACATGCCGCGGAGCGGCTAGGCCCGTGAGCCATGGCCGCTGAGCCTGTGCGTCCAGAGCCTGTGCTCCACAACGGGAGAGGCCACACAGTAAGAGGCCCGCGTACCGCAAAAAAAAAAAAAAAAAAAAAAAAAAAAGACTGGGGCTCAGAGTGGGCAACAGCAAGCAAACAGCAGGCTACTGTGAGGGTTCACAGTCTGGCTCTGTTTCGGCATCACTGAGGAGCTGGGACAAAATATGGATTCTAGAACCCCAGCCCAGTTCTGCTGAACTGGAATCTTCTGGGCTTTGAATCTAAGAATCTCTGTTCTATCAATATAAACATGTCCCCTGGATAATTCTTACTCAATTAGATAAAAGACATCCCCGGCCTGAGTTTTTAATATGCTTGTTGATTGATAAGGTAGTTGAGATTCACTGCCTCACAAAGGAGAGCTTCAACGAGATTATTTTTCTCTCTGGATGAATGATATATCACGTATTCCCTGTGTGTTACACATTGCAGATACAAAGCAATATAAGACGTAACTCTTGTTCTGGAAGAACTTCGTTTTAATTGGGGAGATAGAACACACTGGCAGTCAAATGCCAAGTAATACTGTAGGTAATGAGAAGTATGGGAGACATGATTTCCAAGGTGAGATGTGGATGGGAAAGATTCTAGAGAAGAAACCACAGAGAGGTTTCTGAGTAAGCAGAGGTGGGGAAGGAGGATGGAATAGTAAGACTGGATTGGGAGGAGATATGGGAATAGTTGGATATGGTTGTAAGAGAGGAGTAAAGGCAGATTTTGTAAAGTTTCATGTATCTTTATCTCTATAGATATTTCTCTAGACATTTCTCTCTCTACAGCCACACGTATATATATGTATACATGTATACATATGTATCTACTGATACAGAGAGAGGGAGGGAGGGAGTGAGGGAGCAGCAGAACTTTAAATAACTCTTCACTGAACTATAATCTGGAATGGGAAAACGTGAACTATCTCCTGGGATTTTGTGTGTCAGCTCCTTAACAATAAGAACATGAGTTAAAAATTATCCAGTATCATAAAAAAAAATAGTATGTATAATATTATGACACTGAAAAATTACACATGCCATTTCTGCATATTGCTTCCCATCTTTAATACAGTGACGATATTGGGGTAGTACAATTATTACTAAAATTTTTTCTGTCCTGCCATGATTTATCTTACAAAATTTGTCTGTCATCCAGTCCCATAGTTCTAACAGAGAGCTAGGCACACAGTAAATTCTCCTGTGGAGTATTAAATGAATCCACGACACATGAGGCCTCACACAAACGCAACGACCGCAGTAAGAACCCTACCTGGAAAGGTGGTGGCGTGGACACGGCAGGGATGACGGCGGCAGCCGCGGCCGCGGCGGCGCTGGCTGGGTCTGGCTGCACAGCGATGGGGCTGATCATGTGCTCCATTGTGTGGATTTTACCATCTTCAATCATTTTAGGAGCCGGAGCTGCCTGAAACATGGAATACTGGGCCCCGATGGCAGGGATGGCCACTGCAAGAGAAGTAAGAAGGAAACACAGGTCAGTCATCCAGTCACTGAAGGAGGTCCATCACTTTCTCAATATTTTTAAAAACCAAGTTTAGCAGCCAAGGGCTCTCCCTGCTAACTAATGCTCCCTCAGTACAGGTGCTACCCAAGAGGAAGAGAGAGGAGGTGGCAGGTACCCCTCCTCCCCTTGACTTGACTTTCAAAAGGAAACACATGGGTACCAATGGGGTCTCCCCACAGATCATCAGGGAAGGAAAGCTTAGAGTTAGGTTTCTGCACCTACATTTCCTACTGCTTCTAACAGAAAATCGCATTTTGACTCTTACTCTTGAGGTTCTACAGAGCAAGAAAGGGCCTTCTAATTCTGAGAAAACAGTCTCAGAATAAGAAGTGAGAGCAGAGGCTTGAGGCCCAAGAGTGTAAGAAGGAGACTGCTGGTTCCTTATCACTCATCTAATTCGTTACCAGACCCTCTGCCCTTTTCACTTTCACCACGCTTTAAAAAGCTGGTGCTGTTGAGGGTTTCATTTTGAGAACTCAGAGGTCTGTGTACATCCTCCCCACCCCACATTTCAGATTTCAATATTACTGACTCAAGGAAAAATACATAATAAAAAATGGAAAATTCCCTAATTTTCTAATGGCCAGTCATAATAGCAAAGCAGTAGAGTGACTGCTTTTTTTGGTGGTACCTGCCAATTCAAAGACATGTTTCTGTGAGTCAAGTCCAAAGGGCTCATTTCAACCAGAGATTCAAACAGACAGCAGTTATTGAATGTCAATGTATGATAAGGAGAGGTAAAAAGAAAAAAAAATACTAGCCCTGATGTGGGGGAGTTTGCGTGAGTGTGTGGTATGTGTGTGTTGCAAGGAAGAGCAAGAATATTGAAATGCATACACAAAGTAACCTTTCACTTATGTTTCTTCTCCAACTGTAAGTAATTTCTTCTAATAAAAGCTGACGATATAAGGTAAAGAGAAATGACTGTGGGCTAAACAATGATACAGCCATTCAATAAAATATACCTAAAATCTTTTTTTTTTTTTTTTTTTTGCGGTACGCGGGCTTCTCACTGCTGTGGCCTCTCCCGTTGCAGAGCACAGGCTCCGGACACACAGGCTCAGTGGCCATGGCTCACGGGCGCAGCCGCTCCACGGCATGTGGGATCTTCCTGGACCGGGGCACGAATCTGTGTCCCCTGCATCGGCAGGTGGACTCTCAACCACTGCGCCACCAGGGAAGCCCAAAATATACCTAAAAGCTTAACCAAATCTTTTACCTGCCTTTCCATCCATGTGATCTTGTGCCCAGATACTTCACTACTGCCCTGGTGTTCCTCCTAAAATACATAGTGCTAATTTTCTGGATTAATCAGAAATAGAGGTCATGGGGATAGGGCCCAGAAAGGGTTATAAGTTTGAGCTATATTTGAGTTGTACTAAGCAACTCTGGATTATTCTGGCTGTCAGCTACTACATGCCCCAGAACACAACTATATGCTTAAAGGTTGTTTAAGAGTTCTTTTCTCTAGTTAAGTCTTAAGCTAATGCCAACAGGAGTCCCTTTCCCAACAAGTAGAAGTGACAAGTCTTGTATCCAGGCTCTGTTTTATGGAATTACAGGGAGAAACAGGATCTGTTTTACACTGCTTAAAGCACCAATGGCATTTATAAGGAAATCCAGTCTAAGGAGTCACTTACCTGCAGAAATTGCAGTATTTTTTCACAGGCATTTAAAAAAAAAAAACAAAAAAACACCGGATTACTTCAAAAGGAAGCTCTACTGGGAAAATGCTTTGTAAGCTCTGTGTGGCCAATGCCAACCTACGCTCCACCCGCACAGCTCCCTTGAGTCTGTTTCAGCCAGGAGAAGGAGTGCAGACCTCAGCCAACAGAAAGTCAGAGAGGCTGAGCTTCCAAGTGAGGATGTTCTCAAAGAGTTCTTCAATCTACCTTCCATGAGACCTGGAAAAGGTCTGGAGGAGGATCAGGGAAGAATCTCCCATGTGTGGGCTTGTGTGGTGTGTGTAAATAGGGAGTCTGTGCTATGTTCACACTGTGGAGTTAAATAAAGCTCCTTGCAGGTTAGGATCAGAAAGACCTGTTTCACATTAGGCCAACGAGCACTAACAATGTTGGAAAACTGGTTTGTGGGGCCTGGTTTGTGGAGGGTGGAAGCAAAGTTCAAGGTCCCTGGCTTGAATTACTTGAGTGCCCCTACCCCCAATCTACGGATCCAGCAAAAGGCGGAAATAAGAGCTGGAAATCAGCCGCAAAAACTTTCACTGCTGCTCCCAGGCATTCTGGTTTGTTAAGACCATGACAAGAGACAGCAGTGTTATTTGCTCCTGAAGGGGAATTTTCTACCCTTCCCAGCAACTCTCAGAACTAGCAAAGAAATGCGCCTTCTGGCTTCCGATGCATGTGGTAGAAATAGGCTTGAGTAAGGAGAAGAAAGTTTTTAGCTGGTAGAAGACACAGAAGAGACTCGTGTTCTTCTATCTCTGCACACCCCATCCCAATCTGCCTAGTTGAGAATCTGCCTAATTGAAAAAAAGCCTAACAACTGGTGATGCCCATTTGAAAAACCCACTAACGGAAAGTTTGACTGGAACGTGGTCAAAACTAGACACTAGACTATCTCCCTAAGTTCTAGATAAGAAGGCCCAGGAGGCCACATTCCTTGCCTAATCTTCGGTTGCCTTTGAGAAGAGGAACCCATATGCAGATAAAAGTACCCAAGGAAGTCACTTCAAAGGGAGGGCTGGGGTTCAGACTGGAAAGATCCATTCTCACGCCAGTTTATACTGACCTGTACCAGGTTTAATGGCAACTGGATTGACGGCAGAGATTTCCAAATTCGGTACAAGTTCATATCCTTTTTCTTGTTGTTTTCCTTTTCCTTCATGATATCGGCTATATATACCACGGCCAGCAGAATATCCCCCAAGGTAGGAACCCCTGGGCCCTGGGGCTCTGTTGCCAGCTGCACCTCGACCCCGGCCTCTTATGCTGCCTGCTTATAATAACAACACAAAACATGATGAGCTACCAATAGCAACAGTACAGGAGGCGGACCTTAGCTCAAGGTTCCTGGCACTTAGGTGTTTGCGCTGGCTCTAAGCTGCAGGTGGCTACACCTCTGCCCTTCAATGAGCCGGAAGATGCTTCACACCTTCTGTTCCAGCCTAGGTGCACCCTAACATGTCTGCTTAATGCAAGAGATGAACTTGAAGGGTGAGTTCCTAGGACTGCAACTGCAACTCCAATAAATAAACATGTTCACAGACTGTAACAAAGTTAGTTGTGGAAGGGGAACTGCTAGTCACCTTTCTCATTTTATGCGTGAGAAAACAAGCCTCGGGAGGTTAGAGGGGCTGACTTAAGTCACAGAAGCAGTTAATCAGAGAACAGGACCCAGAGGCTAAGCATTCTGCTTCCCAGTGTAATGCCTGGTTTCATTACAGGCTAGCCAGTGACTACAAACAACAAAACAACCCCAACAAAAAACCCAACGACAACACTGTGCCCCCTAATCCCCAACATTCTAAAGATTTCATTTCACACGTAGTTTTTAACCTAAGAGCCCAGAGCCTTGCGGACTAGCCCCACAGTAGGTAGGCCCTGGAAAGGCTGAGCGCAGGAAGAGCTTGCATGCGCCCATGATTCTACCACTCATCCCACACATACTAACGATCTGCATTTCTCTCAGTGCTGTAGAAGTGCATGCCTTAAGCGCCAGCAAAGAACAGAACCCAGAACCCACACCCAAACGAGGGTGGGTAAGGGGGTCGCCGTCCACCGGCTCGGTAAATGACAGCCACCACACCCCCGACGCCGCCCGCCCGGCAGACGCGGATCCCTGGGCCTACCCAGGCAAGGAGTCCCCACTAACCTTTCACGAAGTAGTCCCTGTTGGGCCCAATGAGCGCGTTGTAAGGGTAGCCATAGTAGGCCAGCGTGTAGGGGTCGCAGGAGTACACGTAGCTGGGCTGCTGCACCACTGCCGCCTCGGCTGCGCCGCCGCCCTTGGCCGCCTTCTGGTAGCGGGAGTACTGCTCCTTGTCCACGGGCTTGGCCAGCGTCACCTCGAGGCACGAGCCCTCCAGCTCGGTGCCGTTGAGGTTGTTCATGGCGTGCACGGCGTCCTCGCGGCTGGCAAAGTGCACGAAGGCGTAGTCGCGGATCTTCTTGACGCGCTCCACGCAGCCCGGGTTGAACTGGCCGAAGCTCTTTTTGATGGTGTCCTCGGTGGTCTCGATCATGAGGTTCCGCACGTAGAGGATCTTCACGGTCTCCATTACGTCCTCGTCCACGTCGATCTCAGGCTCGGCCCAGTCCACGGCGATCTGGTGGCCCCAAAGCTGGATGCGGCCGGGCATGAGCTTGCGGCGCGCCATGGCGGCGGCGCGGTGGCTCTCGTACTCGACGAAGGCGAAGCCGCGGTTCTTCATCTTGTCGGCCGCGCTGGCGTAGACGATCACGTCGAGCACGCCCTCCGTGACCTTGGCGATCTCCTCCAGGATCTCCTCGCGCTTCTTCATCTTGGGGATGCCGCCGATGAAGAGGCGGCAGTTGTCCACGCTGCAGCACACGCCGAGCAGGCGGCCGGGGCGGATCTCGTAGTTGTTGAGCTCACGCACGGCGCGCTTGGCCTCGTGCTTGTGGCAGTACATGACGAAGGCGTAGCCGCGGTTCTTGCCGTCGAAGTCCATCATGAGGCGCAGCTCGTAGATGCGGCCCACTACCTCGAACACGGGCACCAGCTCGTCCTCGTACACGTCGCGCGGGATCTTGCCCACGAAGACCTCGCAGCCGCGCTGCGGGTGCGGACCTTCCCAGCCGGGCGGCGGGCCGCCGTACTTGCGCTGCCCGTTCTCCTGCACCATGCTGTAGCCCGTGCGCTCCATCAGCGCCAGAAGCGCCGCCTCGTTGGGCGCGCCCGCCACGCCCTCGGGCACCTTGGCGGAGGACCCAGCGGCCGACTCGCTGCTCATGGCTGCGGTGGAATCCTCTGCGGTCATAATGTCAAAGGCATCCAAGCCCGGCGGAAACCTGGGGGAGGCAGGAGGGAGGGGGTGAGTGTGGAATCTTTACCGAGTTGAGTCAGAACTTGACTTTTTTTTTTTTTTTTCCTTTCTTTCTTCTTCAAAGCCATACAAGCAAGACTCACGCTTAACTATCAGGGGGTTGAATGAGAAATAAGATGGAGACCGCTCTAGATATGCAGCAGCCCTAAAATTGTCTCAATTGGGCAAGGTGTTTTGCAGGAAAAACCAGAAGTGACTCGGGGAAAAAAAATCAGAATGAGCAAGTACTTCCGCTTAGTCAGTAACCCAATAGCTTTGAAGCACAGAGAACCTGCTGTCATTGTTGGGGAAAACTTCACGTTCTTGCAGCAGTTGGCAACATCTTTTGCTTAATTCCTGCACTGTCAAGTCAGACTGACTTCCTTTTAGTTACAGCATTTTACCCCCTTTATTTCGTTGACAGACAAAACCTCTTTGCTTTCTTTTTTAAGACAGCCTTTTTCATTTAGGAATGGAAGGAGGGCAATGTGTTTATATTGTTAAGGAAAAAACCGAGGAGGTGTTACTGAAGATACAGAGCTGTGTGTGGAAGCTTTTTACAAGGAAGAAATGGAACACCCACATTACCAAGGACTTGTCCTGGGAACTGTGCTAAGAGCTGGTAAGTCTGATTTTTACGGTGTTGTTCCCTATTAGCAAAATTCTTGGTATGAATCATTCATGGATTTGGAATCAGTGCACAAAGAGCTAGATTAAGTTCAGGCTGGGGGACTTCTGAAGCAGCAACAACCTGTTAAACTACACTATAGTTTTCAGAGAACTGTCACATGCATTATCTTATTTGACCTTCTTAATCTCCTTTCATGGGAAGTGATATTATCATTAGTCCCAAATGTCTATGGGGAAATAGGCTCAGAGAGGTTGAGTAAATTGCTCATTTCACACAGCAAGTATCAGCTCATATCAGGACTTGATTTCAAGGTGTATGGCTCCAGATTCCATGTTCTTTCTTTGAAACCAGTGCTGAGCAACAGAACTTTCTGTGACGATGGAAAACCTGTCACTAGCCACTTGAATACTGGAGATGCAACTATTGCAGAATTTTTCATTTTACTTTAAAATTAAATAGCTACACCAGTGCAAGTCTAAATCATGCCACCTTCACTCCTATAGCATAGGGCTCATGGAAATGATTTTTTTTTTTTTTTTTTTTTTTTGCGGTACGCAGGCCTCTCACTGTTGTGGCCTCTCGCGTTGCGGAGCACAGGCTCCGGACACGCAGGCTCAGCGGCCATGGCTCACGGGCCTAACTGCTCCGCGGCATGTGGGATCTTCCCAGACTGGGGCATGAACCCGTGTGCATCATCAGGCGGACTCTCAACCACTGCGCCACCAGGGAAGCCCCGGAAATGATTTTAAGTTATGCAGTGAGATTATCACTAGGAGCTTCGTATTTTGCGTTTGTAGAGAACAGCTCTGATTAGCTTTTTAAAAAATGAAGTTTAGTTCATTTTTTTGGTCTGTGATAGTATTCAAGTAAATTCTATGGAAATTAAGAAAAATAAGAAAAAAAGTTATTCCTAATTCTCCTACCCAGTGATAGCCACAATTAAACTTTCCCATCTTTCTTTCAATAGTTTCTTTTGGAGGGTGGGAGAGGTGGAGCTGGGCTTCCAATAAATTTACATCCTGCTGCTTTACTTCATTTTAAAAGCATTCTTCCACGCTCTTAAAACTGTGAAAACATAATTTATAATAGCTGAATAAGGTTTCATCATTCAACTAAATTTTTTCCATTTTTTATCATTTAAAAAAATTTACGAGGCCAGACACTATAAAACTCTTAGAGGGAAACATAGGCAGAACACTCTATGACATAAATCACAGCAAGATCCTTTTTGACCCACCTCCTAGAGAAACGGAAACAAAAATAAACAAATGGGACCTAATGAAACTTAACAGCTTTTGCACAGCAAAGGAAACTGTAAATAAGACGAACAGACAACCCTCAGAAGGGGGGGGGGGGGAGATGATATTTGCAAATGAAGCAACTGACAAAGGATTAATCTCCAAAATTTACAAGCAGCTCATGCAGCTCAATATTTAAAAAAACAAACAACCCAATCCAAAAATGGGCAGAAGACCTAAATAGACATTTCTCCAAAGAGGATATACAGATTGCCAACAAACACATGAAAGGATGCTCAACATCACTGATCATTAGAGAAATGCAAATCAAAACTACAATGAGGTATAACCTCACACCAGTCAGAATGACCATCATCAAAAAATCTACAAACAACAAATGCTGGAGAGGGTGTGGAGAAAAGGGAACCCTCTTGCACTGTTGGTGGGAATGTAAATTGATACAGTCACTATGGAGAACAGTATGGACATTCCTTAAAAAACTAAAAATAGAACTACCATATGACCCAGCAATCCCACTCCTGGGCATATACCCAGAGAAAACCATAATTCAAAAAGACACATGCACCCCAATGTTCACTGCAGCACTATTTGCAATAACCAGGACATGGAGGCAACCTAAGCGTCCATCGACAGGTGAATGGATAAAGAAGATGTGGCACATATATACAATGGAATATTAGTCATAAAAAGAAACGAAATTGAGTTATTTGTAGTGAGGTGGATGGACCTAGCAACTGTCATACAGAGTAAAGTAAGTCAGAAAGAGAAAAATAAATACCATATGCCAACAGATATATATGGAATCTAAAAAAAAAAAAAAGGTTCTGAAGAACCTAGGTGCAGGCAGGAATAAAGACGGAGACGTAGAGAATGGACTTGAGGACATGGCGAGGGGGAAGGGTAAGCTGGGACGAAGTGAGAGAGTGGCATGGACTTATATATACTACCAAACGTAAAATAGATAGCTAGTGGGAAGCAGCCGCATAGCACAGGGAGATCAGCTAGGTGCTTTGTGACCACCTAGAGGGGTGGGATAGGGAGGGTGGGAGGGAGACGCAAGAGGGAGGAGATATGGGGATACATGTAAAGCAATTATACTCCAATAAAGATGTTAAAAAAAATTTTCCTACTGGGAATTCTACATAAGGATATTAAGGGAAATTTCAAGGATAATTAAGGTAAGTTTGATCATTTAAAGAAAACAAAACAAAACAAAATATAGGGACACAACAGAAGATATTTGCCCATTGGCCAACCAATACTTCTTTGGTTCATTTGCTGTAACATCAAGGGGCAGTACAGTTTAGCAGTGGTCCCCAACCTTTTTGGCGACAGGGACCAAGTTCGTGGAAGACAATTTTTCCACGGATGGGGTGGGGGTGGGGGATGGTTCCTGGATGATTCAAGCGCATTACATTTATGGTACACTTTATTTCTATTATTATTACATTGTGATATATAATGAAATAATTACACAACTCACCATAATGCTGATAGGAGGAGGAGCTCAGGTGGTAATGTGAACTAAGGGGGGCAGCTGTAAATACAGACGAAGCTTCGCTCGCCCACCCGCCGCTCACCTCCTGCTGTGCGGCCAGGTTCCTAACAGGCCAGGGACCGGTACCTCAGAGGCTGGGGACCCCTGCAGTTTAGTGGGTCAGTGACTGGCCACTGGAGCCAGAATGCGTGGTTGTGTGTGAATCCTAGCTCTAACACTTCCTAGTTGTATGACCTGGAGCAAGGATATTCAGCTACCCCATGCCTCAGTTTCCCTATCTATAAAATGGGAATGATGACAGTAGTATTAACTTTGTTGAGTTTAGAGAAGTGAGTTAATACATACAAAGCACTTTGAACTATGCCTGGAACATTGTAAATGCTCAAGAAATGTCAGTTATTATTCTTCATCCAAACTTCTGGGTAAAACTTCAGACCAATTCTTTCAGTTTTAGAGTAATTTTGACACTTTCTCAGTTCTTTAAAAACATCTGTTTGATACGGCTTCTATTCTTATTTTTAATTTGCTTTGCTCTTCAACTGCTTGAAGGCTGGTTTGGGAACATATCCAGTTATCATGAAGCCTTTTTTCTGGTATAAATTTGAAAATATACATCAGTTCCTGTAGTTTCAAGTTGAAGCAGAAATTTCAATATCAAATTTGAACATGAAGATCTTTCCCTCCTTCCAAAAGGAAGATAAGGATATATTCTTAAGAAGATTATCTGTACAAACACATATGCATTTATAATCTGTGACCTGGGAAGCAAATGCCAGGTACATATATAAACATATATGAGGGAATTCAAGATCTTACATAGTTGTCCTACATAAAACAGTGACTAAAGTCCAAAGGAATAGTCCTTATCGCTCTCCTGAGAGATGTGGAGTTGACTTTTTATTTCCCTAAAATTGTACTTTGAAACTACCATTTAACACAAAAAAAGTTGTATAACAGTCAGGCTAGAGGAGTCATTCCCAATTCCAGCCCCATTAATTTCACCAAAAATTCTGCTGCTTTCAGTAACATATCATCTCTTTTAAAATAGTTATAGCTTATTTTCCTATATCTGCGAGCCAAGAAAAGCCTTTTTTTCCTGAGCTTTCATCATCTGGAATAAGTGAATCATGTTACTGGCCCCCTTTCCCTTTTTTCTTTGGCCACTAACAAGTTCAGGATTGACTTTGTCACTTTAGTTTTGTAATTGTATAGGACATCACAACACACTCTCAGGTTCATCTAATCGTGGCTATTGGTTCATTTTTTTTAGTCTTCTATATCCCCAGTGCCATGAATTTAGCTATGTATATTATTCATCTTACTGTTTTCATGTCCTTGGAAGCCATCTCACATAATTTTGGCATTAGGAGAGGAATAAATGCACATATATGTGAATATATATATATATATATATAAAATTTGCATGAGCTATAAATTAATGTAGTGTTTAAAAGAACTATTTTTTACACTAACTACAAACACTAGCATAAAAACAACTGAGAACCACAATGAGATACCACTTTGCATCCACTAGCATGCCTATTATAACCAACCAAACATAGAAACTAACAAAAAACCAAAATAAGTGTTGGCAAGAATGTAGAAAAATTGTAACCCTTGTGCATTGCTGGTGGGAATGTAAAATGGTGCAGCTACTATGGAAAACTGTATTGTGGTTCCTCAAAAAGGTAACAATTATCATATGATCCACCAATTCCACTACTGGGTATATAACCAAAAGAACTGAAAACTGGGACTCACACAGATATTTGTACACCAATGATCATAACAATATTATTCACAGTAGCCAAAAGGTAGAAACAACCCAAAAGTCCATTGACACATGAATGGACAAACAAAATGTGGCATGTATACTCAGTGGAATACTATTCAGCCTTAAAAAGGAAGGAAATTCTCACACATGCTGCAGCATGGATGAACCATGAAGACATCCTAAGTGAAATAAGCCAGACACAAAAGGACAAATATTATATGATTCCACTTAGATGAAGTACCTAAACAGTCAAAGTCATAGAGATAGAAAGTAGAATGGTGGTTGCCAGGAGCTGGAGGGAGGGAGAATGGGGAATTAGTGTTTATGGAGTTTCAGTGAAGGATGATGAGAAAGTTCTAGAGATGGCTGGTGGTTATGGCTGCACACCAATGTGAATGTACTTAATGCCACTGAACCGGACACTTAAAAACAGGTAAAACGGTTAACTTTGTTATGTATATTTTAACACACACACACACACTAAAAAAAAAAAAAGAGTGAGAAAGCTCAGAGATGCAAAAAGAATTAAAAGATTCCATAAAATTAGGATTTCATTAGAGGCCATTTAAAAATGGTACATTCGGGCTTCCCTGGTGGCGCAGTGGTTGAGAGTCCGCCTGCCAATGCAGGGGACACGGGTTCGTGCCCCGGTCCGGGAAGATCCCACATGCCTTGGAGTGGCTGGGCCCGTGAGCCTGTGCGTCCGGAGCCTGTGCTCCGCGATGGGAGAGGCCACAACAGTAAGAGGCCTGCGTACCACACACACACAAAAAAAAAGGTACATTCAATAAAACCTTATGGGCTACGAACTCCATTCTTCTCGTCTTTATAAGATAATATACCACAGTTAAATAAATTACATGGTGTGCTGTTCAATGAGTTTTCAAGGCCAAAGGCATAGATATGTGAAAGATATATGGTTTATTTAATGCCTTAAAAAAGGGGAACTATATGGCATTAGCCGTATGATCCTTCTGTCAGAGATGAAACAGAAAACTTAAGACAATTAGACATGCTTTAGACCAGGGCTTGGTGAACTGTGCCATGGGCCAAATATAGCCTGCCATTTGTTTTTGTAAATAAAATTTTATTGGAACACATACATACTCGTTTTTTTTTTTTTTTTGAAGATGGTTGCTTTTGCAGTACAGTGGTAGGGCTGACTAATTCAGACAGAGATTGCATGGCCCATAAAGGCTAAAATGTTTACTCTCGGGCTTCCCTGGTGGTGCAGTGGTTGAGAGTCCGCCCGCCGATGCAGGGGAAACGGGTTCGTGCCCCGGTCCGGGAGGATCCCACATGCCGCGGAACGGCTGGGCCCGTGAGCCGGGGCCGCTGAGCCTGCGCTCCGCAGTGGGAGAGGCCACAACAGTGACAGGCCCGCGTACCGCAAAAAAAAAAAAAAAAAATGTTTACTCTCTGGTCAGGTACAGTAAAAGTTTGCCAACCTCTGCTCTAGGAGATGTGCAGAGAACATCAATGAGACTAAGTAACAGAGATTCCTATTGCTAAGTATTACAGTCACTTTTCCCTCTGTTTCCTATGCTGAGCAGTGACTTAATTTCAGGACAAAGTTTTAAGTTCTAACATATTTTAAAGAGTCTTCTTGAGCTGCCTTCCCACCCTCATTCTAAGCTGTTTTCCATTTAACTACATGGTCAAATTTGTGAGGCCTAGAAGAAGAGACATCTGGTAAAGACTGTTGGCTCAGCTCCTAACACTTTTATGTGAACAATTTCTTAAGATTTTAAAAGTGACACAAACACAGAAGAGTTTGTGTTCATTTATTCATTCATTCTGCAGATATTTACTGAGCACCTACTATGTGCCAGATACCTGTGGACCTCATCCTCACGGAGCTTACCTTGAACCCACAGTGTGGCTTAGAGTCTGTACCACAGCTGCACTAAGTTAACTCTCACCATTGGGCTGAAATGATCCATGCAAAGCTCTGAGTGCTGAACCTAGCACCAAGTGCTCAAGAAATGTCAGCATAAGAAATCTGAACTTAGAAAAAGAAAAAGATATATGAACTTGAGGTAAGACTCTTACCCCTATGTAGGATTCTTGTGTTTATAGGGAAATAAGCAAGAGGTATTACGCCAGCCAACTTTAAACCAGTCAGAATGAGAAGCCTAGCTTGTGAGTTCTGGTGTAGACGGGCATATCAGAGCCTCCCAGATTCTGTTCACTGCAGGTAAGCTGTCTGGCAGTGTGATTCTCCATTGGTGATGTGGCTCAGGCGTCCAAGTGTAAGCCTGTTTCTCACCTAACCCTTGGCTACAGCAGTTTGCAAGAGGCTCTTCAGAAAGAACCTGAAGAGACTTGCTGCATTGGATGCAAATGGTGTAGTCGTTCACAAGGATGCCAGATCCCCTGAGGCAGGACCCTCCCAACACAGAGCCAAGCTGGCACACACTAAAAACGCTTTAGTCTTCATTGAAGGCTGCTTGCATTAAACAAACATGGCAGTATATTCAAAACAAATCATTTATTCACAGTTTGGCATGTAAAACAGAGGAGAATATACTTTCAAATCAAGCTATTATTATTCTGAACTATTAGCTAGAATTTTTGTTGTCTTTATTTTAGGTTGAGTTTGAGCTTGTTGGGGTAACGTAACATTTTGGGGTTAACTCAGACTTAAACTAGAAATCATCAAGGATCTGAATTCCCTTAGTACCAGTTTAGAGTACATTTCAGTAAGATTTTAACTTTGAAGTGGACTTTTTTTTTGGCTGCACTGCGGGGCCTGCGGGATCTTAGTTCCCCCACCAGGGATTGAAACTGGGCCCCCGGCAGTGGAAGCGTGGAGTCTTAACCACTGGACCGCCAGGGAATTCCCTGAAGTGGGACATTTTAGAGGGCAAGGGATAACACTGTAAACACTGTACTGGGAAATATTTCCAGTGTTTACCAACCAGTCTTAGGATCAAAAATGAGCATGAGTTTACTCTAGAATTATGCAAACTACCAGTGAGCTTTGGTTCACAGGTGTGTGTTGTGTGTGTGTGTGTGTGTGTTTAATAGGCAATTTGGAATTGGAATTCTTGGAAGAGTTTTATTCGCTGACCAACGGACACACTGCAATTTGAAGTTAATATTCAGTGGTGAGCAGTGTCTTCCAGCACTAGATGGAATTTAATCCAGTAGAAGGTTTTCGAATGTATTTATCCCAGAGGTAATTCTATCTCTGTTTGCAGTTAGAGTTCTATTCTTAATGTCCCCTTATTTATACCATAAAATGTTTGTCTTTACTAATAGTCACTTCTTAGGCATGACCTCAAATACACAATGTGTAGATATAATAAAACATATGCCATTCTGGTTAAGAGCACAGACTTTGGAGTTGAAGAAATAGGAGTTCAGATCATGAATGTGCCACTTACTCGCCATGTCACATGAGGCTTCATGTCTACATCTCTAAGATAGTGCTAGTAATAGCACCCATTTCAGAGTATTGGTTCCAAGATCAAGTGACATTTAGTGCCACACATCAGGGGGAACAGAATCGAAGACCAGCTTCTGCAAAAAGTTTCCAAGATTTGGCCTCACGCTGAGCAGTTATCTTACTGCTCCGGTGTCAAGTTACCACCACCCATTAGAGTAAACATCAGAGAGCACACTCCCACCACCAAGCCGGCCTCTGGCATGGGGACATTTCTGTTACCTCAGTCTGAACGTGTAAAAGAAGTCCTGCTCAAACTGGAGGCAGAACACTTGGAATTTACCTGGGGTCCCACACAGTAAGCTGAAGACTGAAGCCTGGTCTCTTTTTTTTTTTTTCTTTTCTATCTCAGCCGGCAACCTTGTGCTATTTGAAGGCACGATCCTTGGGAGACACAAAACTCCTCCCATGGCTCTCTTTTATTTAGGGAAAATTCTGGAAGGATAAAGAGGCACTAGAATAATGACATTCTGGGCCATTCCTTCTGTCGGGTCCTGGCTAATCTGAGAAGAGTTAATTGTATTGTTGCTTAAGTTGTATTGATGCTTGTACAGATTTTGTTACGGCAAGGCGCATCATTCAGTGAATGACTGATAAACAGATGAAAGCCAAGAGGCTCACTTTTCCCAGGCATTTCTATCAGCACATCCCTGAAAATAAGGCATTTGGCTGTGGGTTCCCAAGGACGCTGGCTGTGTACCAGGAGACGGGTAGCACCACCCACTCCAGAGAGGTGGCGTGGGGGAATTTTCTTTGGGGCTTTGGCAGCACATAAATACTCATTAAGAATCGGCTATCCGGTTCCCTTTAAATAAGCATTACACACGTATACTTTTTCTCAACAGGTTAATGGGATAAGGCTGAAAACAATGAACCTGCAAATGTGGCCACATCTGTCTACTGGATTTTCTCAAGCTCTGAACAAGCAGTAGGAGGGACTTCTAGTTTTACCCCTTATCTTGGCTCTTTTGACCTACACCTTTGAGGGATCTGGCTCAGAACAGAAAGGATGACTGCCAGACAGATACCGGAGAGGAGGAGGAGAGCAGCGATGGCTTGTATCATAATAGTAGCTTGAATTTATAGTATAGTGTTTGGCAACTCATAAAATTCTTTCACGTACATAATCTAATATCCTAAAATCCCAGAACTTGAGCTGCAAAGGAACCTTGGGTATCATTTAATCCAAAGTTTCTGAACTTCATTCCCTACTGCCATTTTGGGTGTGATAATTCTTTGTTTTGGGGGGCTGTCCTGTGCACTGTAGGATGTTTCATAGCATCTCTGCCCTCTACCCTCTACATGCCCACACCCCCTCCATGCGTGACAACCAAAAATGTCTCCTTGGGGGGCAGAATTGCTCCCTGTTGAGAATTACTGATCGAGTCTATCTTGGAGTTTTAAACAGATTATACACTTACACATGGGAGGTACTAATTAAATAGTAGCACCTCCACACTCAGCATGGCCTTGATGTCTTGATCTGGCTCTTCCTGTCAAGGCTGTCAAGACTGAGAACTGCGCAACATTTTTCAAAGGTCCAAGGTAGTGTTTTTTTGTTACCAAACTACTCATTTAATTTGGTGGAAAACCTATCAATTTTATTTTTCAACGCAAAGAACTACCACCATAAAGCTCTATCACACTGATTCTGTCGTCAAACTGATTTGTCATCCAGCAAACTGACAGGCCTGGGTCACACAAATACCACTTCTGCAGTCAGGCTAAGGATCTGCCAAGCTATAGAAATGCCTCATTAAATTCAGACCCCTCTGCTTCGTGGACATGTGAAAACCGCTGACAATCCGGTTTTTAAGACTTAGACCTTTCTCTGGTGTCACTGCTCATTTCTAATTATGTAGAAAGCTTCACTGAAGATTCAGAGTTGTGGGCTTCCCTGGTGGCGCAGTGGTTGAGAGTCCGCCCGCCGACGCAGGGGACGCGGGTTCATGCCCCGGTCCGGGAAGATCCCACATGCCGCGGAGCGGCTGGGCCCGTGAGCCATGGCCGCTGAGCCTGTGCTCCGCAATGGGAGAGGCCACAACAGTGAGAGTCCCGCGCACCAAAAAAAAAAAAAAGATTCAGAGTTGTGGGCTGCCCTGGTGGCACAGTGGTTAAGAATCCACCTGCCAATGCAGGGGACACGGGTTCGAGCCCAGGTCCGGGAGGATCCCACATGCCGCGGAGCAACTAAGCCCGTGTGCCACAACTACTGAGCCCACGTGCCACAACTACTGAGCCCACGTGCCACAACTACTGAAGCCCGCGTGCCTAGAGCCCGTGTTCTGCAGTAAGAGAAGACACTGCAATGAGGAATCTGCGCACCACAACGAAGAGCAGCCCCCGCTCGCTGCAACTAGAGAAAGCCCACGCACAGCAACGAAGACCCAACGCGGCCAAAAATAAATAAATTAAAAAAAAAAAAAGATTCAGAGTTGTCTTTTTTAAAGACACACTATGAACAATCACTGTAAATGTGCTCCTGGAACACAGTCAATTTACTGATACTAAAATCAACCTCTGTACCCCTTAGGCAGAAGGCAATGAACTGATGAAATAGATGATCAAACAATATTTGTGTATGTGTTCATTCATTCAATCAAACACTTGCTGATTGAAGTGACTGAACACTTGCTGTATGCCAGGCCATGCTAGGTGCTTGGCGATACAGTGGTGACTACTGCACAGTCCTTGGGGTTCCTAGTCTAGCAAGGGTGGACAAAGGAGGGAGAGGAGGGAGAGCAGAGCAAACATCCTGAGCAAAGATGGGCAGCCACTTAAGATTATTTAACCCTAGGAGGACACATATGTTCTTTCAATTAACATTTTATTGAGTGCCGAAGGTATGACAGTGCCTTTATAAAGTATACAAGCAACAATGAACCATGGGTCAAAACAGAACCCAAGGAGTGACCCAGCTATAACAGGTGGACAAGGACTGAAAATCTGCACATCTGGTTTAATTACATTTAGAGACAGATGGAAATTCTGCAAGGTGAAGCTCCCCTTATCCTCCTACACTTAAAGTTACATTATCATATATCGCATTACTGTGAACATAATACCCGATGATGTCGTAGTGGAATGAATTAATTAAAATCATGAAAATCAAAATCAATTTTATTGAGCATCTTTATAAGCCAAACACTCTGCTGACTGCCATCATTTAGCACAGTGAGATGATTTCAGGCATGTCTAGCATTTCTGGAAATGTGGCTGGAGAGTGTATTTTACTTACATGCTACGAAGAGAGTGGCATAAAAGACAATAGATGACTTAAATGCAATCCTCCCTGGAGGGAAGGAGATGGGCCACAAATAATCAAAGAATTTCCATAACGTATGGTTTAAAAACTCTTGAGTTAATGATAGCTACGATTTTTGAGCAATTATTATGTGCATAAGTCACCTTAAGGAAGTTATTTGATTTTTTGTGACATCCCTATGAGATGAAGTTTAAAATGCAGGCTCTAGAGCAGGGGATCAGCAAACTACAGCCAGAGGGCCAAATTCAACCCTGTGGCTGTTCTTATAAAGTTTTGTTGGAATGTAGCCATGCCCATTTGTTTACATATTGTTTACAGCTGCTTTCATGCTACAATGGCAGAGTTGAACTGCTGCAGCAGAGACTAGTGTGGTCCACGAAACCTAAAATATTTACTGTCTGGCGCTTTATAGAAGAAGACCTGGTCTAGGGTCAGATTTCCTGGGTTTGAGCCCTAGTTCTTTAACTATGGAGCTGTATGACATTGGTTAAGTTATTTAAAGTCTTCGTTCCGCACCACCCTCATCTGCAAAATGAAACTGGTGGTAATAATAATCACTATCTCAGGGCGTCACTGTGAGGAATAAATTACACAATATATACCAAGTGCTTAGGACAAAACCAAGTATATACTAAGGGTTTGATAAATGTTGGCTATTATTGCCTCCTTTTTAAAGATCAGGAGCTCGAGGCTCAGAGCAATCAAATAACTTACCCAAGACCACTCAGAATTGAAATTTAGCTGATGACAAAGTCCAAGCTCTTCCTACCACGGTACTCTGCCTTTGCTATTTTCTTAGTAATAGGAGAGTTAGGGATAGCCAGTGTTAACGGAATAAAAACAATATCAAGGAGAGATGGACATTGGTTAACAGAGTTGAAGGGAAACTCAAGCACAGATCCACAGCAAAACTGTTGGAAAACCATTCCTTTCTACCAAATGCCTCACTGCACCTCCCACCCTCCCCACTCCTCTTCAGAGAGTTCTACAAACTGTTCCATAGCCTATTTCTGGCCCTTTATAAAGTAGTTAATAGGTTCAAATGATAATTTTTAGACTTAAAAAAAATCTATTGAATTAAATTCTTAAATGGAAATGTTTAGGGACTAGAATTCACATAATCCAAATGTTTTAAGTGAGAATATGGGACCACGATGTGGCAGTGGGATGGGCTTACCCAACCCAGGCTCTGGAGTCAGACTGCCTGGCTTATACCCTGGCTCCACCGCTTGAGAAACAAGTGTCATCACACCAGTCACTTTAATCTTTGTGAGCCTCAGTTTCACCATCTATAAAATGGTAATAATATACCTCACACTGTTGTGAAGATTAAATGATAATGCATATAAAGCACTTAGAAAAGTACTTGGCTATATTAAATGCTCAAATTGACTACATTTTATATTCTCATATCCTATATAATTTTTAAATTATTATTATTTCAGTTGGGCAAAATAGCAGACGTTTTTCAAGGATGTTCTCTTGGGAGAGAACTATATAGCCACAGCTTAGAATCACGAATTTTCTGCTTGACAATTTAATTTTAAAAGCTAAAGAATCTGAGGGAATTTACTCCCAGATTTTTGTGGATAAACTGGAAGGGAACTTCTATAGCTATTATGTTCTATATTTATATAGGAAAATGCTTTGAGACATTGTAAATGTGAAATGTTATAATGATGCATTTTTAAAGCTAATGATTATGCCAAAAGCAAACACTATGTTCTTTTTGATATTTGTTCAATTGTGTATTATATTCTTTTTATCACTACTTAGTATACCTACACTAATGCTTTGTGTCTACCCATTGAATGTAGTAGTAAATATTGTTTATTAACTATGATATATTCAAATTACCACTGCAAGTTTAAGAAAGTTACCTGGGAATAATATTCACAGAAAAACTTTATGTGCCAGCATTGGAATATATGAACTGGTAGTTTGATGAATGGTTATTTTTATTATAAAAATATTCTTTAGTTTGCAAAGGGATTTATAATAGAGTTCCTTTAGATAGGAAGTCCCCTATGTCATCTAGAATATGATTCAAGTTATTACAAAATCGATCTCTCTCTCTATATATATATCTTTCCTGTATATACCTTCCCTATACTGATATATACCTACAAACTATGCCAAAGTATCAGCCCCATTTTCTTGATGGAGAAACTGGATGATCATGTGCTTAAGCTCAAGATCACAATTACACAGTGATAAAATTGGAATTATAATTTAATAAAGGAACCTTATCTTTGGGATGATAGTCTCTAGTTTAACTTCTGTTTGACAATAGAGTCCATTTATATTCAAGACAAAATCTGGGCAGTCCAAATAGAGTAGAGATCCAGATATCTATAGCTTTTTAAAAATTCTAAAATTTGTGTGTAAAGAATATTTTTCATTTGCTTACTTTCTTGAATTTATGCCAAAACAGATTTAGAAAGTGAACTTTCCCAAACATAAGCTTACACAGTCTTTATGATGATGTGTAAATGCTCTTCCTTTCCTCCAATTTCAAACTATATTTGCAAGTAATAATATAGTCTATTATTACTATGCCATATTATACATGAGTACATACTCTATGGGATATGTTCTTATATTACCTTCTGGTGGTATGTCAAATAGTAGTCTATAAGAATATCATAGGTCTCTTTGTAAGAAAAATGACAAATTGTCTGTTCTGAAACAAAGACTCTGAAATAGAGTGACATAGTCAAACATTAGCTTCAGTTTTAGGTGTGACCTTCTGATTTTGTTTGGTTAACATTAGTCATTTCAGTTCTGACTATGAAAAAATATCTGCTACCACAGAAAAAAACCAGATCCTGTTTAATGTTGATGTCCTTGTATTTCATTGCCAAGTATCCCAAGGCAATAGTTACAGTGAAATAGCATTTGGCCAGAAATACTCTCAATGCTGAATAAGCCATGGGTTACTTTCTTCTACAAATGTTTAAGTTGAATGCGGGTTATTTTTGAAATTAAAAATATTTTTAAATACCAAAACAATACGACTATAATAGGCTCTTTGTGAGAAAAAAAATATAAAAGAAAGTAAACTTTATAGTGGGAGGCAAAGACGATATGCATGAAAATGAAACTTTAAACTAACCCCCAAATTATATTTTTTTATTCATTACATGTTTAAATATTACTCTCCCTTTACTACCTTTGGTCTTCCTCTGGTGATATTTGGTTTATTATTATTATTTTGCATACAGTGAGAAACGAAAATGATAGTTTAAAGAACAGGTCCTTCTAGCAAAAGTATGGCTAAAATTAAACCCTAATACTCAGTAGCTTAATTCTTATTATAAAAACTTGGACTCTATTAGAAATGGGGCCATCGGAGAGAGGTCCCTTTATAACAGAAAAAGTCAAATTCACTTTCTATTATGAAGTGATTTTAGACATTTTAGGCTATTTCCACTTTCTTCTACACTGTTTGAAATGTATTAGAAAAATTAAAAGAATATGGTTTATCTCATTAGGTATAATTGAAGCTTTTCAAAGGCAGGGACCTTTATTTTGGTATCCCCAGTGCCTAGCACTGAATGAAAAAATATTTCAATAAAGGAAAAAATTAATGAAAGAACCAGTGAATGAGCACTGCCTTTTATAAGAAACATGGTAGGATAAAGCTACAAAAAGAATTTTAATATTATGTATAACTACCAGTAAATTGCTCTGGATATGTTTTTCTATTTATACTTATCTATTTATTTAACTTTTGTGGTTTACCTGCATTTGGAACTGTGTACAAATAGCCATGCCAAGTACTGTCCAGGGTCTGTCGACATAATCAGAAGGAGCACACTGAAGAATGGATAGGTCAGCTTTGGTACAGGAGCTGGCATTTCTAATACACAGTTCAGGCATCAGCAGTGTCAAGGGGAAAAGCCCCGCCAACCATTGATTGATGGACTATATCGAAGGCTCCCTAGACACTTCTTGGTAAAGCAGGCACTGGTCAGGCAGCTGGAGAACTTCCATGACTTTTTTTTTTGCCTGAGCCGATATGCTTAGCTTCTACTGTATTGTCTCAGGGATGTGGTAGAGATTTTCTGCCGCCACAAGGAAATAGGCACACAGACAGTGCCTGACCATGAAGGCAGTTTCCATATGCTCTCTTATGTGCAGGTGTTTTGAAAGGTTGGGTGTTACACTGCTTCAGCTCACACAATGGGATAGGGTCCTTTTCTCTCTGGTATTTCCCTGCTCCCGAGCAGTTCTCTACCATGCAGTAGTGGGTCTTAATGACGTGGAAGAGAAATCACAAACTAATCTGATACTGAATAGAATACAGAAGTTCACAAATGTCTATGTAGGAAATCTCCAAGCTTCTTGATCCAGTAGTGTCACTTACCTATCTGTCTTGCCACACAGGCAAGCAACCTCTTGTTCAGCAGGGAAAAAGTGGAGAAGCAGCACTGGGACCTCTGGTTTTAGGGGAGAAAAAAAATCACTATTGCCGTCTTTCCTCCTTATTCATATTTCTTCATAATTTCTTTTTCTTAATTATTTTTTTCTCTTTCTCATCTTAAATTCTCATTTAATATCCCTGGTTTTCAAATGTAAATACCTGGTTACTAAGTACCCCAGAGTAACTTATAGGAATAAAGTACTACTGATGCTACTGATTAGTAGCTGTTTGCTTTAATCCTTGTTTAAATAACACACACACACACACCCCCCACTTTTTACCGGGTATTCACCACTTGAACAAAATGTAGTAATATATGGTTTTAAACTAGGGAAAGGAAGAGAGTTTCTCAATTACAAATTATTTAAATACTAAGTTGCTAATTTTTTCAAGGTAGAATTTGCAGAGTTTTTTTTTTGGTGGGGCGGGCATAGGGAAGTTGCTCTATTCTTAGGAAAGATATTTATTAAAAGAAGGAGAAGAAAAGAGGATGGAGGGGAAGGAGAACCAGTTTTCCCAGTCTCTATAATTTAACTAGGCAGTTAAAGTTAACTGGAAATTTACATAAAAGTTACATAGAATATAAAAGTTATACAGAAAGCAGAACTTAGTTAAAGAAACTCATGAAATATAGACTGAAATTTAAGGATGGAAATGAACAGAAAATATATCTCCAGAGTTTTCCTGAACCTAGGGCATTTAGAATAAAACGGTCAAGTGTCAGGAAGCTTATGATTTTTCAGGTATAATAAACTCCTGGGACTATTGCTGGAGATGTAATTGCTGTTCACGTCTCACGCAGTCTGTACTTTCCTTGTGTGCACTTGGAGTTAATATTTCTATTGAAAACTTAGCATACCAGCAAAAACGCCCCTGATTTACGCTAGTCATTTATTCTCAGTCTCACAGGGAAATACTGGATATTCTTTGAGTTAATAAAGTATGAAATGATTTTAATGCTTCAAGGGAAATATACTACACCAGTCTTGCAAACTGTTTTTAGAAAGTGTGGCTTAGCTTATCCCACCTGACGTCAGAAAACTTAATAAGCTTAGTTATTTCCTTTTTCTCTAAGTCGCCTTTTATGGTAAAGAGAAGATGAGGACCCAGAGCAGCAAACAGTTTATGTCTGTAAACCAGCCCCCATGAAAAACAAGAGGGGACTGACTGGGTCACAGTGTGTTTCTCATAGGTCCTGAAGTCAGAGTCTTAGTAGATAAACAGTAATTTATTTGAGATTTGGATGCCCAACTGCCAATACTGGGTTCTAATGTTGAGGATCTAATTCATGTGCAGAATCCTGCAACTATGAGTTATGTGAGTGGGGCGATGTTATCTCCAAGCCTGTCAGAGCAGTGAGTGCAGGGCAGACCTTTGGTCCTGGTGATACTGGCAGCTTACACCGCCTGGTAGTTTCTTCTTCTCAAGATTCTGCAAGCGAAGGCTAAGCAGACCTTCACATTTTACACTGTAAGCACATTTAGGTTCTGTTCACTGTAAAACAGAACTAGGATTAACTGTTTTGGAAATACAGTTTGCCCACATAACTGTGGCTAATCTAGTTTGGTTTCTCTAAAGCAGCACCAAGAGAAATTTATTTTTGTACGAACATAAATAAATAAAAATTTGCTGTAGCCCAAAATTCACAGTCACAGTGCATGGAGTGACCTCTCTTCCCCTCTGCTGCCAAGTGTATGTACATATAACACACACACACACACACACACACACGAACACAACACATACACACACACTCCCTTTTTTCTTCTCAGCCTAAAATGCTATCTACCTCTGCTGTTCTTTTTTTTAACATCTTTATTGGAGTATAATTGCTTGACAATGGTGTGTTAGTTTCTGCTTTATAACAAAGTGGATCAGCTACACATATACATATATCCCCATAACTCCTCCTTCTTGCGTCTCCCTCCCACCCTCCCTATCCCACCCCTCACACCAGTCAGAACAGCCATCTTCAAAAAATCTACAAACAGTAAATGCCGGAGAGGGTGTGGATAAGAGGGAACCCTCCTGCACTGTTGGTGGGAATGTAAATTGATATAGCCACTATGGAGAACAGTAAGGAGGTTCCTTAAAAAACTAAAACTAGAACTACCATATGACCAAGCAATCCCACTATTGGGCATATACCCTGAGAAAACCATAATTCAAAAAGAGTCATCTACCACAATGTTCACTGCACCTCTGCTGTTCTTTTATTGGGGATTTCATCAAGCATGTTTGCATCAAAATGCTTGCTGATCCTGGCCACTGCCTCACAGCTCTCACTGCTATATCCTAGTTATAAGAGCTGAGCCTGCTGGGCTGTTAGTTCCCCAATTGCTTCAGCTTTCTCTCATCTGTCTGTTGGGAAACCACCAAAGCCTACACGAGAAAGAAAAGTGAGTGAGGATGAGCATACATGTGAATATGTGTGCCAGTTGCTTAACTGACACACACCTTCACTGAGACATGATGGGATTGAAAAGTACCTCTTTAGAAGGAAGCCTGGCCCTTACCATACACCATATACAAAAATTGACTCACAGTGGATCAAAGACCTAAATGTAAGAGCTAAAACTGTAAAACTCTTAGAAGAAAATATAGAGGAAAAACTGCATGACATTGGATTTGGCATTGATTTCTATGACACCAAAAGCACAGGCAACAAAAGAAAAAAATGGATAAATTGGGCTACATCAAAACGAAAACTTCTGTGAATCAAAGAACACTGTAAGCAGAATGAAAAGGCAACCCATGGAACAGGAGAAAATAATTTCTCAAAATATTAAGGAATTAATATGCAGAGTATACAAAGAACTCCTACAGTTCAACAATAAAAAAGCAAGCCAACCAATTTAAAAATTGGCGAAGGGCTAAACAGGCAGTTCTCCAAAGATGATACACAAATAGCTAATAAGCATAAGATGCTCAACATCACTAATCATTAGGAAGATGCAAATCAAAACCACAATAATATACCACTTCATACCTGTTGGGATGTCTATGATTTAAAACAACACAGAAATAAGTGTTGGCAGGAATGTGGAGAAATTGGAACCCTTGTGCATTGTTGGTGGGAATACAAAATGGTGCAGCTGCTGTGGAAAACAGTATGGTAGATCCTCAAAAACTTAAACAGAATTATCACATGATCCACCTGTTCCACTACTGCGTTTATACTCACAAGAATTGAAAACAGGGATTCAAACGGATATTAGTACCACCCATGATCACAGCAGTATTATTCACATAGCCCAAAGGTGGAAATAACCCATATGTTCATCAATGCGTGAATGGATAAACAAAATGTAGTATATATACAAAATAGAAAATTATTCAGCCTTATAAAGGCAGGAAATTCTGGCACATGCTACAACATGGATGAACCATGAAAATATTATGCTAAGTGAAACATGCCAGACCCAAAAGGACAAATATTGTATAATTCCTCTTACATGAGATACCTGGAATAGTCAAATTTATAGAGACAGAAAATAGAGTGGTGGTTGCCAGGAGCTGGGGGGAGGGAGGAATGGAGAGTTATTGTTTAATGGGTACAAAGTTTCAGTACAGGAAGATGAGAAAGTTCTAGAGATGGATGGTGGTGATATTTGCACAACAATGGGAATGTATTTAATGTCTCTGAACTGTACACCTAAAAATGGTTAAAATGGTACATTTTATGTTATGCATATTTTACCACAAAAAAAAAAAAGAGTCATGGAAAACCAGCAGAGTTAATATATGGAATGAAAGGGAGGAAGGAATGCAGATCTTTAAGAGAAAATGGGAAAATGATTAGACAAATGATGTTCTAGGTTTTGCAGCTTTTTTCTTCATATTTACGATTCAAATTGCAAAGAGAGGCAAATGATCAATATATTGGCTTTTCAACTGAGACTTTTCAAGTGTGTGAAATCTAGTCAAAACGTGTCCTTGTTCCAAGATTAAGATTAGAACTAGTCTGAGGTATTATTACAATTCCTTCATGCTTTTAGATTTTGGAAGTTGTTCCAACATATATGTAACTTTTTTTTCTGAGTACAAAACAAACCGGTATTACAAAGTGGCACAAAATCTGAGTAGAAAGGAATCCAGCAAATATTTATGAAGTAGCTACTGTGTGTTAAAATGCAAGGGACAGTCTGCTTCAAAGAGAGAGCAATGGCCAGTGGCAGACTTTCTTGCCAAAGTTTGGCCCAGTCTCCCTGACATTGCTCAGTAGTTGAGTCAGACAATTTTAACATTCCTGGTGGATGTAAGTGGTAATGGCGAAGCATAGCTAAATATTCATAAGCTTATTTACTCCTTAAACCTGTTTGGTGTGTTCCAAAGTTTGAAAATCTGATTAAAATTCATGAACAGTACCAGTACTAGGACAGACTTTCAGTGTATGGGTGGTGAGATGACGATTAGACAGAACTCATCTGTAGAAACGATCACTTTAAAATCCTAGTCATGACTCTCCAAATTTCTGTGAAGCCCACTGACATTCCTTTGCTTTGGGGGTCCTCGGCCTTTGCTATTTTATCTATTACTTATGAATATAGATGTTAGAGCTAAAAGAAACCTTAGAGGCCATCTTGCAGGATTTTCCTATTACTTTACTTTTACATTTTAAAAGATGATTAACTTGAAATTTTTTCCTAGTATTTAACGCAGGGAAACTTTTTTCTCCTAAAGAATTGGTGTGCTTTCACTGTGGGATAATGGAAATTATACAACACATCATGTTGTTCAAAGTTTAGATATCTTTTTTTTTTGTTTGTTCAAAGTTTAGATATCTTTAATTGCTGTTTTCACTATTTTGTGTACTCACATATTTTTACTAAAAACCACCTCAGACACTCTTTAGATATAGACAAATTGAACCTCTCACTTTAAAGAAGAAGAAACAGGTCTTGAGAAGTTAAGCGACCTATCCAAGGTTAAGTATTTTTGTTTGTTGTTTGTCTGGACTCACCAACTGAATTAAGCTTCTCGTAGACAAAGAAAAGCTCTTTTGTTCCCCGGAAGCACATAGTACAGAAGTGAACACACGCAGTCGTAATGAATGCCAAGTGAATGAATGCAAGCCTCATAGGTGCTTTCCCCCATGAACAGATCTGAGAGATCAAGGTGGATGCAGTGTCGATTGGATGATACTGTCTTCTACTTCAGAGACCTGGTGTTGGTTAAGGCTGGGCTGGGCCAGGGGGAGGGAACAGATTTATACTTCCTGAGCTTCTGTAGAAATATTTATAATTTTACATCTTCTCAACGTGATAGAATTCAATCTGTTCATGTGTGTAGTGGTATGAACACTGTCATATGTAATAGGTGGGGATGGGAAGGCAAATATAATTTGGTACATTTCTGGAGGATAGTTTGACAACATCAAGAGCTTTACGGTAGTCATTAAAAGCAGTTCCTTCTCATTAATTCCATTTATAGAAATTTACCCCAAGAAAATAATTGGAGACATGAGTAAAATTTATAGTCAGGCATGTTCACTACTGTGGTATTTATAGCATAATGTAATGAACATATAGCATGTATTTATATGTGATGTAACAAACAATGTTCAGCAGTATGGAAATGGCTATAAAAATTACAGCACAGTTGTAGGCTAGAATACTTATTTCATGTTCTCAACTCTGTTAACCTTGTTAAAAAATATTTTAGAATATATATGAAAATTTTTTAAAAACTTTAAAAGGACTAAATATACTATAATGTTAACTGTGGCTACCTTTCGATTGTGGGATTATAAATAATTTTATGTTATTCTTTAATTTCCAAGTTTCCTTTAATTAATATGCTTTCAGAAAAAGAAAAAATATATAGAAAAAAATAAATATAATTAAAACAATTAAATATATATAATTAAAACAATTTTAGCTCTCCGAGTCCCTGAATCCAGAATCCAGCCTAGAGGATATGAAAAGGGACTTCGGCGGGACATGGGGAGTTGCTGGGCAATCAGTGTCACCAGTAGCCCCTCCCTAACACACAGGGATCTACTGCCTCTACCTTTCAAAGCTAAGTGAGGGCCATTTCTGTGGCCGGGAGGGCTGCCCATCCAAGGTTCTGGGTGAAGCTGATACGAGCAGCTTCTTTCTTCTATGCCCCCATCCCTGCATAGCATACATAGGATTATCACCCACCGAATAATAATACCTTCTGTCTGTGGAGAATTATATAGTTGTCACAGTATATTTACATATGTTGTAATTCATTGGATTGCCATGATTTGGAGAGTCTAACATAACAGTAGTTATTTTTACCTCATATGACAGGTGAGGAAACAGAAATTAGAGAAGGCACAAGGATTGTTCGAGAACATACCAGTTTCTTCTATAGCTTGTACAAAGGACCCTTCCTTGCATCCAAAATTTCGAAAGACAACTCTGATTGAAATACCCTTGATCTTTTTTTTTTTTTGTGAGGGAGACATTTATAAGCAATGCACATTTTTCCTTAATTCCTAAGATGCTCACATAGCAGCAGCAGTAGTTTTTCCTCTTGGGCCACAAAGATGTAAACAACAAAGAAATAAGGATTTCATACTATCGGTTCAAAATGACTTACCCAATGACTTATCAAGTTCTATGTACTACTAACGTTGCGACATAAACATACACCAGGTACACATTGTCTATACAGCAGACATCTTGGTTCATAAGAATGAAAACTTAACGTTTTCCTTAAGTGAAGAAGAAAAGGACACCAGCGGGTGTACTTACCAAAAACCACCAATTTGATTTGTCTGGTCCTTTACACAATGTTGAATACGAATATGCAAGGAGATTCAGGCAGCTTCCTTGGGATTTCTCAGTTCAATTTGTGGAGCGCCCTTTGAGGCAAATCCTAAGAGGTAAAAAAAAAAATTGCTAGGAATGTTTTCTATTTGAATATAATTTTCGTATGTGCATTACGAATTTGGGGCCATTTTCTTCAAAAAATGAATTACTATTACTAATTAACATAGTCTCTACAAACCAAGAAATGTAACCTTTTATTCCTCCTTCTATCCTTGAAAAGACAGGGAACAGTAATAAGAAAATGACCAATTTCTTCCTTTGTTTTATTTTCCCCTGTCTTATTTATCCGTACCCGACCCTGCCACCGACTCCAAAATGCACAACACAATGTTCAGGAATGAATACACATGTAGCTTATATTTTATGCTTATAGATTCACAAGAAGAAGAGGTGGTGCTCTTTACAGAGATGACACTATCTAGCTCCTGGACTCCCCCTGCCCCATTTGGGGGCTTATGCCACACATCACTATGGTTCATCACATTCTTGCCTGCAGAATCCAAAGAGGGTCTCAAAAACCACTGAAACAAGCGCTCCAGCCAACCACTACCAACTGATTAGAAGTGGTATAAAAGCAACTTGTTATTCTGCCCTAAAATGAAGAGTTAAGACTCTTCTGAGGATGTTCTTTGCACGGACTACTATAAAAAGTAGGATTTGGGATCCTAGGATAATCTTAAAAATCATGATATACAAAACATTCAGATTATGAAACTTAAGTTCAAGATAAGGGTATTTTGGATGAGACGTTAAAATATATCCTAAGCACAAAATTTTTACCTGTATTTCACATCTGAAAATATAATCTACCAAACTTCAGGGATATCCTCTCCTCACTATGGAGAGCCCTCATTAAGCCATCTGAAGATCCAGATGACTTCCATGATTCAATATGGCACAGTGGCTGCAACACCAGACTCGGAGCACCTAGAAGACTGGGATTTTAACTCTAGCTCTGCCATGCCTTGTTCTGTGTTCTCAGGCAAATTATTTTACCTGGCTGAGCCAAAGTTTGCTCCCCTGAAGAAATAAAAGAGTTGGATTACCAGTAGTTTTCAAACTGGTTTTTTACTATTTGTTTTGTTTTCCTTCGTTTTTTTAGGTGTAGCGTCCTTTCTTCCACCAAAAATTTACCTAGATGCAGAAACAAACTGATAAAACAGAAGCTGGCTAAACTGGTGGTTGGGGATGATATGGGGAAGCATCTCCACCCATTCTGCTCCATCATCCACGGGGGCTGTATGGAAACACCATAGGATCTTTAGGACCACAGAGCACAATTTGGAACCTGCCAATTAAATGGCCTCTAGGGACTTCCCTGGCAGTCCAGTGGATAAGACTCCGTGCTCCCAATGCAGGGGGCCTTGGTTCGATCCCTGGTCGGGGAACTATATCCCACATGCATGCCTAAACTAAGAGTCTGCATGCCACAACTAAGAAGCCCGCATGCCGCAACTAAGAAGCCCGCATGCTGCAACGAAGATCCCGTGTGCTACAACTAAAACCCGGTGCAGCCAAAATAAATAAATACATAAACAAACAAATAAATAAATGGCTTCTAAAGTCAGTTACAGCTCCAAAATTATTCTGCCATAACTATCTCTATAATGCAATGACTGGCAAGGCATTCAATGGGATTCATAACTTTATGGGAACACAAGCAATAAAACTAAATCAGGGCTTCCCTGGTGGCGCAGTGGTTAAGAATCCGCCTGCCAATGCAGGGGACACGGGTTCGAGGCCTGGTCTGGGAAGATCCCACATGCCGTGGAGCAGAGCAACTAAACCCATGTGCCAGAACTACTGAGCCTGCGCTCTAGAGCCTGCAAGCCACAACTACTAGGCCCACATGCCACAAATACTGAGCCCGCGCGCCTAGAGCCCATGCTCCGCAACAAGAGAAGCCACTGCAATGAGAAGTCCGAGCACCACAAAAAGGAGTAGCCTCCGCTCGCCGCAACTAGAGAAAGCCCGCGCGCAACAACGAAGACCCAACGAAGCCAAAAGTAAATAAATTAAAAAAGTTAAAAAAACAAAAAACAAAAAACTAAATCATACTCCAATAAAGATGTTTAAAAAAATAACTAAATCATGAGCTGGCTTTAATCCTTATTATCAATGATCTACTAAAAAAAAAAAAAAGCCACACCCTCAAATAAATCATAGCGTAATTGCTGTTAAACTCTGTACATCTCAAAGCATATAATCCTCACCCTCGTCTGTGAGGTCGATTTTCTAAATGCTACATCCTGGATAATACCTAATGATCAGCATCACAGTGTTTCATAAATAAAAATAAATGTGCAAATTACACAAGCCGTGTCCTGAAATTAATTCTACCCTGTCAAGGCAACAGAATAAAATGTAGACTCCTGCACTATTCATTTACTAGTGAATCCAGACAAATTTATTCAACTTTTCTGAGCCTCAGTCTCCAGATCCATGAAGTGGAGCTAATTCCTTGCAGGACTGCATGGAGAACAGAGAAAATACTTGTAAAGCACCATTCCTGGCACATATTTGTGCAGAATTGTAAGTTTTCTCTCTGTAATGGCAAATTTTTTCCTTTGAGAAATAATATCATGGTAATGGACATGTAAACTCTATGAATTGGAAGCAAATTATTAATATATAAATGAAATTATAGGTTTTATATAGTTTTGTGCTAAATCTTAATGATGGGAAGAAGAATTATTCAAGTGCCTTTCACAGCTATTCAAGTAACAGAAAATTTCCCCCAAATAAAACACTTCGGACTATTTGTTTCCAGAAAAATCCGATTTTCCAGAATGCCTCCAAACATAACCCATTTCATAAATATTTAAAGATTATTTTGTCATAAAAATCTTCAAGCGAAACCCACATGCTACTTTCTTCCCGTGGCTTCACACTCCTCCTGACACAAAATTGGGTGTCTCGGGGCACCCTGTTTGAGAAATCGATCTCTAGTACAAATCCTCCATTTTACTGTGGAGGAAACTGTCTTACTGAAGGTCATGTAAAATTTGTGGGGCAGCTCTTAGAGAAAAGAATTATTTCCAGACATAAACTGGGTTAATTAATTCATTCCAACCCCTCACCCATTCCTTGTTGTATGAAAAAGCTATGGATATTGTCCATTATATCATGAAGTCTTTACGAAGATCAACTGGGGAAATTTTCTTAGATTCCAGTAGAAGAAAAAGCTGTTCTGAGCAGAACACTGGTTTGTTTTCAATTTTTCAGGCATGTGAATCTTAAGAGTTACTCATGGGTCCTTCTTCAACAAATGGTGGGATCTGAGGGCAATCGTTTGTTGGACTTATGACGCCTGTGGCATCATCTTAATTTGCCTACCCTGATTTTTTTACCCTCTCTTCTTTATTTTGTCTACCATATATATTTTTGAAAGCAGTTCAAATCCACTTTTGCAATGAGGCAGGGTGTAAATAAGTATGTGAAATTAATAAATGTATTGTTTTCCAAAGGATGTTCCAATCTAATATCAAGTTCCATGTCACACTCTGCTTCTCTCAACTCTCACGCATAAACCGAGGCTAAAAATAACTTTCTCACCCTGACTCCTCCACCAACAAATGAGAATTCTGTTTCTTAAAAACAAATCCTGGGCTTCCCTGGTGGCTCAGTGGTTGAGAGTCCGCCTGCTGAAGCAGGGGACACGGGTTCGTGCCCCGGTCCGGGAAGACCCCACATGCAGCGGAGCGGCTGGGCCTGTGAGCCATGGCCGCTAAGCCTGCGCGTCCGGAGCCTGTGCTCCGCAACGGGAGAGGCCACAACAGTGAGAGGCCCGCGTATGGCAAAAAAAAAAAAAATAAATCCTTTCTAAAGATAAACCAGTTGCCCACACCCAGGGACGCTAGGACACGGGCCTAAAGCTACCAGGAGACTACCAGGGCAACAGTCTGGTAACAGAGTTCTGGTTCTCGCTCTGCCACCAGCAGTGTGAGACCACCCGTATGCCACTCAGCTTTTTGGCCTCAGCATCCTCACCGGTATAATGAAGCTGCTATTAACACCACATGTGAGAGTCATTACAAGGATAAAATGAGACACTACATTTGAACACATCATGTAAACTGCCAACCATCAACTCCGGCCTGGATGCCTGCAGTAGTATCCCAGCTGACTTCACCCATCCACTCTTGCCTGCTGCAATCAATCTGGCTCTCAAGACAGGCTAAGTGACCTTTTAAAAACACACAATTCGATCATGTCACCCTCCTGCTTAAACCTCTACACTCTCTTCCACTGCCCTTAGAATAAAATCAGTATCCCTAGTAAGGTGTATAGGAAGACTGGCTGCTTCCTCCAGCCTCATCTTGTGTCACTTCCCCCTTAACACTTGCTGTTTCCAGTGCCTTAAACCCTCACCAATGCTCCTACCTAGCCAGCTTGTTCTCATCCTTACACGTCACTCCTCAGAGGTCATCCCTGGAGCCCCTCAAAACATTCCTGAAACATCATATAATCCCTCACAGCGCTTCTCGTAACACTGGCTTGAACCTCATGAAATTGCTGTTTGGGGGGACAAAAACGGTAGAATATGGGCAACTTTATATGGTTTAATCTTACAGTAGTTGGTATAATAGCAGTCTTCCCCAGGCAATTGTAAACTTGCCCGGGGCAGAATCTAGATCTGACTCATTACTATAATCCCAGTGTCCCACACACAATCCTAGCACAGGAGTAGGTGCTTCATACTTTAATTAGTGTGAGGAATTGTTACTACTTTTTTAATGCTAAGCACATAATTTATATATTGTCATTGGTAGTATCACGTTTTTATTCAGATGCCACTTCTGTGTTGCATAGGAACAAAATGAAGAAATAGAACACAGAAAATCACCTTTTTAAGATTTTCATTTCTGGTGTTTCTGGAAAGAAAGAATGAATTCTAGTAAGTATGATACATATCATCGGGGATAGAATTTAGCCCACTGGTATGGTATCATTTATGGATTTTTTTTCTTTTTTAACTCAAACGTTTCTCACCAAAGGGCAGAAGGAAAACAACTCTCAAAGGAAACCAGATGATTTGGATTTATCTTTTTTTACAGTTTTTGCCACGTGACAGCAAATCAATTAGGGGGGAAAACTAGCATATAAAAGAGTGCTAGACTTGAAACCAAGGAATTTAAAAATACACTTCCCCATGATATTCAAAAAGAATGCATCTAAAACATTCCCAGATCGCCTTACCCAACTATGCCTTATCTTGTGTCCCTCCTGAATTGAACAGAGGAAAGACCAAGTCTAAACAAGTTGGGATGACGTACAGGGTAGGGGAGGCTTGTGCACAAAGCATGTAACTTAATAATATTAGTAACAGCTAATATTCACAGAGTACTTATTAGGCACCAGGCACCGTGCTAAGCATTTCGTGTACCCTGTCTTATTTAATCATTACTACAACCCCACAAAGCAAATTCTATGGTTATACTCGTCCTGGAGATGAGGGAACTAAACAGAAGGAGGCTGCCCATTTGCTCAGGTCCTTTAACTGTAAATGATGAAGCTGGGATTCAACCCCGGGAGGTCTGAGACCAGAATCTGTGCTCTTAATTATTCTGCTCTATGGAAGAATCCGATTGCTTCTACACCCCAGTCTGGAAGAGTGGAAAACTAAAATTTGTGTTATAACAAAAGCGACAAATTACTCTATATGTATTTATATTGCAGCTTCAGAGTCATTTATGAGCAGTCAAAACTGTGAATGGCAAACCCATGGATTTTCAAGGCCCAACACCTAAGAATTTTTTGAAGCGTCTCAATATTCAACTTTAAACAGTAAAAGATATTCTCAACTTGGGTTAGAAATAAAGATAGGAGTTTAACTTTTTGGATGAAAAGTAGAGAATGTTAGATACTCATAAATATCATGAGCTCAGAAATACCTCATTACCCAATTTGTTCCCTAGATTCTTGAAAAGCTGGCATATTTGGGGAAGTTTTTGAGAAATCAGAGACCCCATGAAAGGAGTAAACAGAGCCTGCAATTTCACTTTCTACGGTTGTCAATAATCTCTAGTCAGATCTTTCTTGCTAACATTTAATAAAATAATCTACCTCTTTTAGTAGCAAAGAAAACAAACACGCTAACATTCACATCAGAGAAATTATTTTTAAAATTAACGCAAGTTACTAATTCTTTACGTACGATTCACAGGTGGTGGTTATTGATATATCACTACCCAGCCCCCCTCCATCTTTGTGCATTGACATTTGACCCTTTTTATAATGTGCACCTTGTACCAGTGAAACCTAAGGCACCAGCTAGTTACTCATTAAACCTGGGTGCCAAGGGCTGACTTGTACAAATTATGCTGTTAACTGCCCAGCCTGGCCTGTGTGCAGAAGTGGAAAAAGCAATCATCATAGCTGTGAAATTCTGTCATATCGGCAGAACTGAACTACAAATTGCAGCAATTCGTGCCTGACCTCTGATCTGTGAAGTTAGTCTAAACCTTTGAACCTCAGCTTGGAATTGAGAAACAGCATTTACTTGTACCAGAGAAGATGGCTGCTGTGAATAGTTAACTCCGTGACTGGTTCTTGATCTACATCCACCTCCCCCAAAGAGTCAACCACAGCAAGAGACTTAGGAGGGAGATCTCGAGAGTAGACTTCTCCTAAGGCGGCATTATGAACAAGTCTAATATAAGTAGAAAATTTCAGGATGCAAGTCTTTTAAAGGAGCATATAAAAATAATTTTTGAAAAGGGGAGAATCTGAGATAACTGAAATCACTGGGCATTTATACCCAGGGATAATGTGCACTAAAAAAATTCTCTTTACAAGTTAAACAAAAATAGAGTTTTAACTAAACACTAAAATTAACTCTGCTCAATATTCTGCACCGACCTAAATGAGAAAAGAATTTGCAAAAGAACAGATACATGTATAACTGAATCATTTTGCTGTACACCTGAAACTGACACGACGTTGTTAATCAACTATAATCCAATATAAAATAAAAATTAAAAAAAAATTTTACCAGATGGTACCATCTCTCATATTATATTTTTAAACAAATACATTATCTAATTTCTGTTAGAAATTTACAGCTTTTAAAGCCCATATTAAGACATTTCTGGGAAAAAGCAATCATGGGAAACCAGTTAAACTTTTCTTTGAACTCAAACTTACCTTCTGATACTAAACATTAGATGTAGGCTAATGAATAAGTATAATAATATATGTTTTTTTAATGTATACATTTTGTCGCAACATTGATTCATCATACTTTATTCATAATGAAGAGGGTTTTTCTTTTCAGGATTAGCTTCAAATGCTATCCAAATCGCTCCATTTCCAGGTAGAAAGAAGCGAATAAAGATTCTTTATCTCTGGTTTCTTTGAGTTAATATTAGAACAAATCTAAACAGCACATAAATTATAACTAAACTATTCGTTCTAATAAAAGTGAAACTAATTTATGTAGTCTTTAAAGTATATAAACCTACACTTAACTAATTCCATTTTATAAAGTTTACTATTGGTTTGAAAAAATGATTGATACAAGAGAGTCTATATCTTATACCAGCACTTTACTCAGAGGAAAAGTCATTATCACTAACTTCTGTGCAGTAACTCTCAAGAGCTAATTCCATTAATTTCTCATTTTTCCTTACCACATGTCACTTAAAATTTCTTCTTTAACGACTGACTCTGAAATGACTTTGGAAAATAAATGTGGACATTATTGATAAATTCCTGCTTTTTGTCCCATAATTAAAATAGCAGCAATCTATGAAAACATGACTTTTTTTTCCCACCTAGTTTTTTCAAGTTTGTTAAAGTGAAGAGATGCTAGACAAACTAATTTTAAAAAAAAATGTTCTTAGCTTAGGAATTTCGGTTTTGCTGCTGGTAAGACAAACTGTGCAGCATTTGAAATTCTCACAAACTTCCTTTTTTTTTCTTTCTTTTTTTTTTGCCTTCGGTTAAAAACAAAACAGATCATTTGTTTATTCTACGTGATCTAAATTACTTTAACCAACTCCTCTCTTCCAATTACAACAAATAAGGTGTTCCCTACCTTTCCAGTCTTGAAATCTGGATGCAACAGGCTAATGGTAACAAAAGCTTTCCTTAAGCAAACTTCGCTCCTGATCCAGGAACTGCGTAACTCTGTTATACATGGCACACCTCTCCTCATTGGTCAATGAGCTTTGGCCACTTAAAGGCCTTGGGAGTCATTTGCTAAGGGCACCTGAAATGAACTTGAGTGGGTGGTACAGAAAGAAGGGAGGTGTTAAAATTGCCAGATACAAAACGCTCAACAGCAGCCTGAAAATTTGATAGCAAACCTACTGTAACAAATGGATCTGGGAAAGACCCAAGAAGACAAAAGCTCTGACATTTCATAGAGAAGGAAATTTAACTGAAATATTTTATTCATACACCAATACTGACTAAAAGGAAACAAATGATTTTTTTAAATTCACCTTCCTAGAAACAAGATGGATGTCCACTACATTGTTCTGCTTGCTGTAGACAAAGAAAACAGTAATTCTTACTTCACTTGAGTTGTTGAGTTCTAAACACTTTATATATGAACACACATAGAAAGTGCTTAGAAAACTTCCTGGCATACAGAAAGTACTCAAAAAATACTACTATGATTTCTTAGAAATGTTCTATTTTTAGCAAATATTGTTTTTTTTTTCTTTTCATTGTATCTGGGGTAGGTAACTTGGAGTGAGTGTCCTTCATCTTTTCTACTAATCAGTACCAATAATTGGGTTTATGATAAGCCTGGCAGAAAAAAGATAGAGGCAAAAATTATACAAGAACTAAACCCTCATTTTTTTTACTTCATCCATTTGGAACTGGAAATGGATTTATTGGTAACAGGCAGAGAAAAACAGAAGGGACAGAGAAAGAAAAAGGAGTGGTAAAACATGATTCATGCATAATAAAAACAGTCCGTACATAACAATGGATCAGCAGGACCTGAAGCACTTAAGCAGAGTAAATACACTCCTCTTCAAGCAGTGAAGAGATGGAACCCACTCTGGGGGTTGAGTTTGTCAGTTCAGGCAGCTGGGAGACGAGGGGAGAAGGGACCAGAAGATGGGCTGGAGGAGGGTCCCTGAAAGCTAACCTGTGACATCTGGGACCACCTGAACCAGGATTAACATGAGCTCCACAGCGTTCAAAGAGAGGAACAAATCTGAAACTCTTCCTAAAACAAACATTTCAAACTTGTGACCTCAAGTTTTCCCTTAGTTGTTATTCTGTAATTGCGAACCTTATTAAATCCCATAAACTTTAGCAATTTGAAGTAGCCAGGATGGGAAGTAAAAAGGCCAGAGTGACAAGAAAGTTTTAAATCTGTTTATCTACCTATATTTTTTTAAGAGAAACAGTTTTATTACTCCCAAATGAAATAATCTAAAGCTATCAGTAGTGACAAGAAAATTATCAGCAGGTTACTTAGTAAAGGGTCAAAATCCAGAACAAGTCTAAGATTATAATCATGTTAAATATTGTATAAAACTAAATTGCCAGGTTCTGATGAAAGGAAAATGGAAGCAATTTTTCAACGATACTAAGGCAGTGTTTCCAAAAAACTATCGACTTTAGACTAAATTCCTTTTGACTACAAAAGGAACCCAGAAAATCTGCCTTGTATATAAGAGTAATTGAGTATATTATATAAGAATTTTTATCAATTCTGGATGTGTGACATGCTTTAAGCATTAGGAAGAATATTTTTGGTTTGGAGGTTTGGTGTATGAATGGGTGTCGGTCAAGTGGGTGACAGAGAGAGAGAGAGAGATAGAGTGTGTGTGTGTGTGTTTGTTTATGTGTGAATTCTTATACCAACCATTACCAAGAATGCAAAAACATAGGAAACAAACCAACTCAGGATGATAAATTTTAAGAGTAAGGTGGTAAGGACAGGGCAGCTTTTCACTGGATATCTAAAAGCAATCATTAAAACTACCGCCTGCCCTAAACAAAAATGAGCAACTTCTCCCTACTTTTGCTTTGAACAGAGTTAATTTAAAAAATACATATATGGCACACAGATATCTACGGTCTTGGCAAAAACAATGCACACAAGTTATTATAAATGCACACAATATAGACAAGTACACAAAAAAAGTAAAAGTCATCCCTTCTACTGGTAGTGACACTGACTCCTATTACATAGCCCTGGATGTAGGGAGATGTATCAGTATAAAAATTGTGTGTCAGTGGCATCAGAGTAGACACATGTTACATTTGCTGCCTTAACTTCTGATAGCTCTGGTGTGCCTTGGTCATCCCTGGAAGAGCATCCTTTGTTTTTAACAAGGCAACTTTGTTTTTAGAGTGGACTGACAGCAGGCAAATCTGAGATCTGAGACAGTAGAGGAAAAAAAAAAAAAAAATACAGGTGCAAAACAGAAGCTTGAGACAAGATGAGCTCTAAGGTAGATCTGGAAAAAGGAATAAGAAGATTCAGACAGGCCTGGGAGAAGAGAAATTGGAGCATGAGTGAAGACCTGGTAAGAAGCCAGGAAATTGTTATGTGGGCTATTTTAAATATAGGTAATATCTATTAAAGTCCCTTTTACATCCTACTAAGAGAACATTCTTTTTTATTTTCACTTACCTAAAGGCTTAAAGATATAGCCGATGTAAAGATCAAGTAAATGTGTGTTTGCTCTTTATTTAATAGCAGTATATAGTTTTCCAGAAGTAAATTTTACACTATGTATTTAGAATTTCAAAACCTTGCTGAAATTGGGCATTGTATTAATGCATGACTAAAGCATAAGAGGAAGAAACTGCACACACACACACACACACACACACACACACACACACACACACACTGAGGTACTAGTTTTCATCTGAAAAAGTGCCGATTACTGGCACTGATGCCATGTATCTGTACTGGTGGTGTCAGCAACAATAGTTGGTCATGACACTAACTAACCGACATTGGAAAAGTGAGTTCAAAGAGCTGAAGGCATGCAGGTATACATATGAGAGTCCTCCTAAAGAATGTATGTGATAAACACAGAACCCACCAGAAGAATGGCAATATTATAAAAGGATTAACGCCTCCAAGACAGCTTTTGGTTTCCACATACACGCAACATATGCATGCCTTGGCCTCAGCTGCATGCGTTGTTAACATCCCTTTACCCGCCCTCTTCCACCACTACTTTAGACCAAAGAGTCTTTTTCTACTTTTATGTATTCTCTTTCGGTTAATTTGTTAAATATCCCATTAACGGTATCAACAGGAAGAATTAGATAATGGACATTGCCATACCTGGGCTGACGAGTTTATCGTATCTGGACATCAGAAAAGGATCCGAGGGCTTTCATTTAAAAATTTTAAACGTTATCTTCTCAACTGGTACAATTGCTTTAAAGAGTAAAATTATAATAACTAATATTTGTGTATTTCATTCACTCAATCAATATTATCAAGTACCTTCTAAGTGGCAGGCACTGTTCTAGGTACTGGGGCTATAACAGTAAGCAAAACAGACAAAAATCCCTGCCCTCGTGAACCCTATAATCTCATCGGGGGAGACAGACATTGAATGAATAGATCAGTAAAATATATAGTATGTTAGATTATGAAAGAGCTAAAGAGAAGACACAGCAGGGAAGGAAAATGTGTGTGTGTGGCCAGAGCGGCGGGGGACCATCCTGCACGGTCCCTGTCTTACAAGGGAAAGTATATTTATTATTACTTATTATAAAAATTAAGCTTGGAATCCATTAGATGTCTAGTGGGATACACTCTTAAAGCATATACCTACCCTCATTTAAATCATATGTCAAGTACTTCCTGCTTACATAGTATAGCTATTTAACGTGGACACAGGCAAGGGAGCAGACATCTTAAATACAGTAGTAAGAGCCAGGTACATGGTATTACAGAAAGGAACCCAAGAGAGAATGAAGTGCTTTGGGATGATTGTTTTTTTGTTTTTGTGGTACGCGGGCCTCTCACTGTTGTGGCCTCTCCCGTTGCGGAGCACAGGCTCGGGATGTGCAGGCTCAACGGCCATGGCTCACGGGCCCAGCTGCTCCGCGGCATGTGGGATCTTCCCGGACCGGGGCACGAACCCATGTCCCCTGCATCGGCAGGTGGACTCTCAACCACTGCGCCACCAGGGAAGCCCCAGGGATGATTGTTTTGAAGTAAAACGAATTTTCCCCTCCTTTCTCAGGTTAGCAGGAACTTCAGAGGGTTTAAATTGGCCAGGCTGGGCTGCAGTGGGATCTCCTCTCACCCTTACCCTAGCTCACCCCCTTCACCCCTATTTAATCACAGTCTTTAGGCTCACCCTTATTGGGGATATGCGGGACTGAGTCCCTACTTCTTGGAAATGTTCATCATGACAGGGAACACTGACTCAAGAAGAGAGAGGTGGGCGTGGATCAGATCTACTAACTTTTTTTTTCAGAATCTAGGGTTCCAGCATCAGCACTGCATGAGTTAATCCAGAAGCTTTACAATCTTATATGTTAATTATGCCTACTACAGAGCTTGTCTCTAACTTCTCGAAGTGACAGGGAGATTTATCCAATAAATTAAAGTATAACCCTATGCCATATCCAACCAACTCCTTCCTTCCCAAGCTTTACTCAAGCCAGGGATACTTTTTTTTTTACTTTAAAATTTATATTTGTCACAAAAGCAGTCCTTCTAGTGCTCTCCACCTTCCTGTGTCACAGGCAGACATGAGGAGACCACAGACTTCAAGCACCCATGTTTATTACATACAACACTGACAAGGGTACATTTGGGGAAGCAGCCAATGAAGAGGCACAAAGCAGAATCATCACCTAAATTTCCTAACTTTTACTTAAACTCATCACCTCCATCTATAATAAAATCACTGTAGCTAACTTCTCTCTATAGCCCTTGTCAGATACAAGACACTGTTACTAAGTGCTTCACATATATTAACACATGCATCCCTCATAAATATATCTTGCAGTAGGTACTAGTAATGTCTCCATTTTACAGATGAGTAATCTAAGGCATAAGAAATAGAGTAACTTGATCAAGACAAAGAGCTAGCAAATAGTGGATGAGGATTTGAACCCAGGCACTCTGGCTCTCAGAGATCACATTTTACCACATCTAGGTAAGTAATCTTCCTCCCTTCCTCCCTCTCCTTTCTTTCCTCTTAATTACCTACCTCTCTAGCTACCTACCCACCCTTGACCTTGCTGCTCTGAGCCTGCCAGTGACAGGCATTTCTGTACTTACAGAAAACCTTTGGAACATCTGGGGGTGGGGATGGGGGCCTCGCCTTGCGGCTGTGCAGGATCTTAGTTCCCCGACCAGGGATGGAACCCGCGCCCTCGGCAGTGGAAGCGCGGAGTCCTAACCACTGGACCGCGAGGGAACTCCCTTTGGAATAAGATGGTATCTTTGGAGCCAGGGAGGAAAACCTTTAATGCTCGGTGAGTAAAATGATAATTTATAAAAGTCACAGAATCTAATTTAAATCTAAAGACAATTCTCTCCCTAAACTCTTCCTCTATCTTAGGCAGCACTCTTCATTAATTCTTAGAAACCTGTTAGATTTTAAAGTGATCCCTTTCTGCCCCTCTACCATAGCAAACTGTAGTGTCTCATAATTACCAGCCTTTACCCTTATATATCCTGTTGTTGTCTGAACAGACTCTTTATTTTTAAAAGAGGAAGTTCAGAATAAATATTGAATGCAAGTGGAGAGGAGATATCTATTACAAAGTCATAAATAATGTGTAAAATCCAAGCCCCGTGTTCCACATTTGCTAGAGAAAAGTCATAATGTAAAAGGTAGACTGCCCCCGCCCCCCGCCCCCAATGAGCAATCAGGATAATGAGAGCTCAGGAAGTGTGTGACCTTGCAAAGTATTATGTAAGTTTTGCTCTTTAATAATTAAATGGTGTTTTACTAATTTCCTCTAAATTGCCACAGAAATCCCCTACCATCCTGGATTTACCAAGTACTGTGCTTTTCCATCCAAACGTATATATTTTCAATAATATTCTGGGATGTACTCAAGCACAGGGGGAGAAGGCAGTCAAAGACCTGGACCCTGATGTGGACTCTATTAACTAGGAGCTAATAATCTTTTTGGAGAGATAATTAAATGTCAAACAATTAAAACATATAAAATACTGGGTGAAACGCAGCATCACCTGCTGTGCAGGCACTAAGTGCTATAGAGTCAGGTAGGGAGTGTTATCAAATTGACCAAAGTCCACGGGCAAGAGCTTCCTGCCAGAGATGCCAGTAGGCTGCATTCTGATTTACAGTCATAGGTTACTAACACGGCAATCACAAACCTCACAACTTTAAAACATGCACTTCTCTGAACCTCTTTACTTTGTGATTAAAAAAAACTTCTTTCCTGAAGAATTTTTTTTATTTCAAGAATTGGGTATTATCAACATTGGCATTAACCTTAAACGTAATATATTTTATAAATATAATACCTTAATCAACCAAGAAATTGAATATAGTCTGGGGCTTGAATGGCTGTCAAGGTACTAAATAAGTTATGTTGTCTTTAACAGACTGTGAACATTTTTTTTTTTCTTAAGGAAGCTCTTACTTTTTGAGAACATAGAAGTAGATATTGTAAAGAAAAAAACCTTTTTAATATGGAAATAATAGAAACTGTACAAAAAAGAATCTAGCAGATTAAAACTTTAGCTGCTGTGGATCTATAAACACTGGTTAAGTCATTAATTAGAAACACGAGGACATCTTTAAAAGATCAACTGCAAAGCTGATTAGTTTAGATAGAATGCTAAAATTAGCAAAGAGTGTATGTTCAAGAAAAAGGACAAGGGCTTCCCTGGTGGCGCAGTGGTTGAGAGTCCGCCTGCCGATGCAGGGGACACGGGTCCGTGCCCCGGTCCGGGAAGATCCCACATGCCGCGGAGCGGCTGGGCCCGTGAGCCATGGCCGCTGAGCCTGCGCATCCGGAGCCTGTGCTCCGCAACGGGAGAGGCCACAACAGTGAGAGGCCCACGTACCACAAAACAAACAAACAAACAAAAAAACTATAATATATATGAAGAGCCTTGAAAATGTTCATTCTTTTCACTTGGCAATTATGTCATTAAGATCTATCCTAAAGAAATAATAAAAGTGAAGTTTTCATACAAAGATGCTTATCTCAGAATTCTTTATAATAAATTTAGAAATTATCCAAATGCTTCACCTTGAGGAAATAAATGGTTAAATAAATGGTGGTACAGAAGCCACTAAAAATTATATTATTTGTTCAGTCACTAAAAATTACATTTATGAAGAATTTTAATGTCATGAATGAAGGTTTATGACATGTGAGATAAACAAAATAGTACAGAAAACGTATGTATAGTGTGAGCTCAACTGATACTATAGAAATAAAAACTAGAAAAATATTACAAAATATTGAATGCAGTTGTCTCTGGATAGTAAGAATATTGGTGATTTAAGTTTTTCTCTTTATGTTCTTCTATTTTAACATTATACATGTCTATCTTCAGCATAATTTTGGTTATCAGAAAAATTAAGACGACGTGATAAAATAATCTCTTGTTTTAGCTCCCTTCTCTCCTTTTCAGCCCATCATTCAGTTCTTAATGCCAATTATTTTCCTTTCCTTTCTTACCAATTTAGCTCAACACTAACCATGCACAACCTCTTTGCTTCTCTCCTTTAGCCACTTTCCCTGCTAACCATCCTGAAAGCAGTAGGAAGAACCATCTACCTTAAGTGTGGCTGGGATCACATTACTCCCATGAAGGCAATTTGATGTGATCCTGGTCATCCATAACATTACGAGCTTTTTGATCATGAACTGCAAATCTCTGTTTAACTTGTGACTACAAACCACTGCATAATTTCCCTTTGCTCCTCTCAACCTCGACAGACACACAACCACATACAAAATCCCCAACTACCTTTCTACTTCCTATGTCCGAACAGATCCTTGTTTTCTTTTACAATTCTCCTCCAGAATCATCTTCCTCAGGAAGGCTTCTTATCCACGTATCTGCCTTTCTCCAGATGACTTTACTGCCACATTGCTTCAGCATTCCTTTTTTAATACAGTTGACAATTGTGTGTTGCAAACGTCATTTGCAATCAGACTTGGAAATCGATGAGAATTCCTGTTTCATCACAGCACGGCATAAACTATAATTCCACATTTGAAACTTAAAACTTATACACAAAGTTTAAGACTTTCTCTCGGTTTTGTTGTTATTGTTGTTCATTTACATAGTTGTCATATTTGCATGACAAGCTGATAGCACCTTACAAAATATATCATATCCAAGCCATTTGCTTTCAACCTCTCTCCCTGCCAAGGACATACACAGAAAACGTATGTATAGTGTGATCTCAACTAAGACTACAGAAATTCACTAACTTGGGTGCTTAACAATTGCTCTTGATAAGAATTCCAAACTATTGGTAAAATATTTTTGACTTACAACATGGAGCCATAAATCATAATAAGAAAACTCAGGGACTTTCCTGGTGGTCCAGTGGTAAAGAATCTGCCTTACAAGGCAGGGGACGCAGGCTCGATCCCTGGTCAGGGAACTAAGATCCCACGTGCCACGGGACAACTAAGCCCCCGCGCCACAACTACTGAGCTTGCACGCCTCAACTAGAGAGCCTGCGTGCTGCAAACTACAGAGCCCAGGCACCCTGGAGCCCACGCGCCACAACTAGAGAAGAGAAAACCCACACGCAACAACTAGAGAGAAGCCCACGCACTGAAACGAGAGATCTCACATGCCTCAAGGAAGATCCTGCGTGCCGCAACAAAGACCCAACGTGGCCAAAACTAAATAAAATAAATAAATAATAATTTAAAAAAAGGAATAGTAAGAGTATAAAAGTATAGTAAGAGTATACATGTATGTGCCTCTGCTGTTCTACCATATTTGTTTCAGGTTTCCAATTTGAAATCCATATGTGTCCTTGACACGTCAGTGCTTTGAGAAGCACCTCATTTCTCTGGCTTTGTTTTACAGAAAAGGAAACCAAAAAAATGGCAATGGAGCAACTTATTAACACAGTATGTTTTTAGAAATGCCAAAACTGAAATTATCAGTCCCAGAGTTAGTTCCAAGTGAAACTATGAAAACATTTATATGAAAATCACTTTGATCTGACGTGTTAATGGAAATGTTAGTGTCGATCATGACTCCTTATAATTACTCAAATGGACAATTTTTTAAATTGGAAAAAACACATTACTGTGAAAACATACTTTTATGACGAGGAACTCGACACATCCCTCAAACTTACAAGCACGTGATTAACAGTAACTGCTTATTAAATTTCTTTTGAGTGATTGTCACTAAAACTACAAAATAGTAATAATAATAATTAATTGAAGAAATAGAATACCATTAATGGTACTTACTTCTCTTTCAGAAATGAAGAATTAAAAAATTATGATATAAGAAATCTCCATTTTAGATTCTTTATATGCACATACCTATGTGCCAAAAGACACATCAGTTAATAGTTGAACTTAGGTTGGAGAGTTAAATAACTAAACACAGTAGCTAAGATTGAAACTGATAATTTATCTAAATTTCAAATCAAACTAAAAACTGGTCCCAATCATTACTTTTCTTTCTATCAAGAATTAAATGGAATTCAGAAATATTTATTAAAACAAAATCAAAGACAAACTACAAACAGGATGGGCTGCAACACATATAATGAAAAGTCAATTTCCTTAATGTGCAAGAGCTCTTACGAATCAATAAAGAAAATGTAACCCAATAAATACAAGCAAAGACATGAACAGGCAATGTACAGAAAAATTCTATGGCCAATAAACATAAAAATACGTTCCACTCTATTCAAACTGAATTTTGTTCAGTTAAATAAATGTAAACCTAAACAAAAAAAGTCCTATCAAATCAACAAAAATTTAAAAATTTTATAACACCCACTGGTGGTGAATGTTGGGGAAAACAGGGACTCACATATACTCTAGTGGGAATATAAACTGGTATAAGGACATGATAAGGAGTTGTAAGATGCCTGAGGACACAGAGCAAATTCTTTCATGTCCATATTCTTTGTGCTGCCTAACCTACTGGCTTATTCCTACACGGTAGATCCTCAATTCAAAATCTGTTAAATGACAAAAATATAATAATTTTCTCATTTGCATAAGAGAACAATCTAGCTTCTGTTCTATCAAAATGAAGAAGAAATGTTTCTATTTTCAGTAGTAAGGATAATTACTAATTTGTATAGTACTGTATAATTTATAAAATTCATTCTTGTCCATACTTTATCTCAGATTGTGGAGTAATTAAATTTTTCATAAACTTTTAGAAATGGACTACATGTAAGGAATACTTTTGACAATGTTATACCCTGGGAAGGGCTACAGATTTAAATGGAAGTTGTAAAATCGTCAGAGGAAATGGGGGCGGGGGTGGTGGTGAGTGCTGGGTAGAAGGGAAATGGGTTGAGAGACATTGGTTTGTGAATTTAGAAGTTCTGGTAGAACCAATTCCCCATGTGACTATGATTCAACAGAGCACACATGTACCCCTTTTAACCGTAAAGGCACTTACACAGCATTAATGGCTGGTCTCTGGGTAATTTATATGCTATGATCTTGATAATCCACATACATGTTTAATCAATCCTTACCTGTCAGGTGATCCCTGATTGTTACTGTTTTCTATAAGTCACCCCTGGTCCATTCACAGGGATTCAAATTTATTTTGATCATTCACTGGAGTGGAAGTGTCTTAAGATTTCAGTAGCCACCAAAAATTATTCCCAGTGCTCCCCTAGGAGGCAGCAACATAGGATGGTCAAAGTTTATCTATTAGCTCTTTTACGCCAGAAGTTTCTTTTAGAACCTGTGTTGAAGATTGGCAGGTAGAATTGAATGTGACAAAAAAGAAACCAGAATGAGTCGGTCTCAGGAACTGAGATGTTCCTTGTGGTCTCCACTATCTGATGATGTTAGTGATTTCACCTCTACATCATCCATTTCTTTCCTGCGAAAAAATCACTATCTAGATATAATGTGTAATAAATACACACACACACACACACACACACACACACACACACACACACTTTACAGTTGCTTCAGTGTGTGCAGCTTAACTTGATGTCTTGGCACTCTTTGAAATGATCTTCTAAAGTGCTAGTGGTCTCTTATTCTGGCTGGCCTAAAATTTTTGGAAAATAGTAGACAGTCAATAACATTTACAGATTGATAACACAGAGCTACAAAATGTATTTAACCTAACAACTTTCAATTATAGATTCTCAGCATATCACAGAAACTTCTATTGGACATTTAAGTGTTTAAGGAGCCCAAGCCGGGAGAGACATCTGTGCTGCTGATCCCAGACCACTCTAATTGCCTAATTTATAACTCGTGACCCATCAGTTTTCTCAGCACCCCTTATGGCCCATCTTTCACATCCTCGTATAATTATTTGTAATCATGGCTACACAAAGAACAAGAGTGGCTCACCTCTGTGTATGAAGAGGTAAACAAAACAATTATTAATATAACTATATCTTTGACTAATTCATACTAAATTCAGTCTTCCAAAAAATAAATCTACTTTCAACCCATCCTTGGATAAAATTCATCTAATGATACATATATCTCACTAAGAAAGCTGATTATCAATTTATAGACTAATGAGTTCTTTTCTTCACTTTTTCCCTACGTATAACCTAGTATTCTCGAATTTCTCTGCACCTACAGGGACAGAGGAAAGAAGAGGGATATCCACATCCTTTCTAATACTTAGTGATGTTTCTAATAAGAAAAGTTTAATGGAGAAAAAAAGAGAGAGAGAGAAAGGGGAGGGATGAATAATTGAGTAATTGAGTACTGGTTGTACTTATTCTACTAACTAGAAGATCTTGGGGAAAACATCTTTGAAATATTTTATTTCTTCTTCCCACAGGTAAAATGGGAATAATTATTTCCCTATAACAACCTCAGAGATGCTGTGAGGGAGAAAAATATACATTATGCATGAAAATGTTCTGAGTTTTCAGGAAGAGAAGCAATATATTATTAAAATAATGCTCACCTATTGTTTTAATATTAAATACTAATATTTATATTCAAATAGTAAAGACATAAAACTAGTATCTAGCTATAGTTAATAAAATATTTTTATGAAAATATTACTTTGCTTGAAGGTTAGTTTTATCTTAACTAATACCATTCATAAATAACTAGAGATTGGCTGTATTTTCATTTTAAAGGAAGCTAACTGAAGGTTTCCTGATGAGGATTGATCTATACCTTTTTTCTTCTTCTAAAAGTAACGGCCATCCTTTGGCTAAAGGATGAGAATAACATGTATATACTGTTTTTATTCCATTGGGCACATAAACAACAGCCAGTGCCTTGAAGCTGCAATGGGAGAACGTGCTACCCCCATGGAGCCTCAGGTACCAGAATCTTAATGTTAGCTCCTCTGGTGCGTTCACAGAGAGCATTTCTATCCCCACTTCAAGAGGAGAACTTTAAGTACTGTAAAACGTAAATGAGATAGTGACACTGTTTTCATAATTTATGGTACTCCCATCCTGACCTGTGTCAAATTTGCTTAGGAAAATACATTTCCTGCCTTTGTTCTCATAGTATCATTACAGTATGGATGGATGGATGATCAAATAAGTTAGGACAGCGATCTTTTGGAGAAAAGAAGATTTCTTATTTGGAAGTAATAACAGCGTAGGCTGCCACACCTCAGTAGGAAATGTGTCTCGGCGCCTGGTAGCAAACACAGGTGAGGCTCATCCTGGTAGCACGTGCAGGTGAGGTCATGGATGGGTGGCAAGGAAGTACAAACTAATGGAAACACAACTCCAGGCTCTGAAGCTACTTTACATGGAGTTAGCACAGCATAGGCTCATCTGACCTAACAACATCAACAACAACAACAGGATAGCTAACCCTGACTGAGCATTCACCATGTACCAACTCTGGGCTGAGACTTCACGTGTTAGCTCATTTAATCCTCACAACAACACTATGAGGGAGTAACTAGCTTTATGCTGATTTTACAAATGTGGAAACTGAGGCTTAGAGAACTTACATTAAGTTGCCCAAAGTCTCACAGCTGCTAAATGACAGAGACAGAACTCACACCCAGGCAGCCAGACTCCAGAGCCCATGTTTTGACCCCAGAACTACAAGGCCACATGGACTCCATCACAATGAGAAGCCAGTATTTCATCAATTATTCTCTCTATACCCATCTCATGGATCCAGTTGCCTTGTTATTCTGCCCCCAAAGGAGAAGGTCTGAATGCACTGGCTGAGATTCAGCATTGGTCACTCACAAACTGTCTTGTGAGACAGATAATGAAGACAACAATGAAAATGCAATAAATAACCTAACCTTCCACTTTAAGAAACTAGAAAAAGAGCAAACTAAATCTGAAACAACATAAGGAAGGAATAAATAAGAATAAGGATTTGAATGGAAATAAAGGAAATGGAGAATAGAAAAATAATAAAGAAAATCAATGAAACTGAAAGTTTGTTCTTTGAAAAGATCAATATTGACAAACCTTTAGCTAGAATGACCATGAAAATAAGAGAAAACTCCACTTATTAAACTCAGGAATAAAAGAGGGACATCACTACTGACCTCACAGAAATAAAAAAGATATATCTATGACCTAGATGTATCAATGGACAAATTCCTAGAAAGACACTTCTACCAAAACAGACTCAAGAAGAAATAGAAAATCTGAATAGACTTATAGTAAGTAGAGTTTGAATTAGTAATAAAATTTTTTTTTCCATGAAGAAAAGCCCAGGAACAGATGGCTTTGCTAGTGAATTCTAACACCAAATGTTTAAAGTATGATTATCACCAATCCTTCACAAGCTCTTCCAAAAAATAGAAGAGGACGGAACATTTCTCAATTCAGTGAGGCCAGTGTTACCCTGCGACAAAATCCTGACAAAGACATCACAAGAAAACTACAAATCAATATCTCTTATGAATACATGCAAAAATCCTCAACAAAACACTAGCGAATTGAACACAACGTAAAAAGGATTATACACCATGATCAAGTGTGATTTATCCCAGGAATGCAAGGTTTTAACATAAGAAAATCAATCAATGCAATACACTACACCTTATTAATGAAGGACAAAAAACATACAATCATTTTAATAGACACCAAAAAAAATTTGACAAAATGCAACAACCTTTAATGATTAAAACACTCAATGTACTAGAAACCAAGGGAACTTCTTCAATCTTATAAAAAAGCATCTACAAAAGCCCCCAGCTAACATGATACTTCATGGTAAAAGACTGAATGCTTTCCCCCTAAGATCTGTAACAAGACAAGGATGCCCACTCTTTGCCACATCTACTGAACACTGTACTGGAGATTTTAGCCAGGGCAATTAGGCAAGAAAAAGAAATAAAGGGCAATCCTATTGGAAAGGAAGATGTAAAACTACATATATTCACAGCTGACATGATCTTATATGCATAAAATCCTAAAGAATCCACTAAAACACTATTAGAACTACTAAACAAGTCTAACAAGGTTGCAGGATACAAGACCAATATACAAAAATCAATTGTATTTCTACACAGTATCAATGAACAATCCCAAAACTGAAATTAACAAAATAGTTTCATTTAAAATAGTATTAAAAATAACAAAATAATATGAAAACATCAAAACGTTGAAATAAATGAAAAGAGGATCTAAATAAAGAGAAAAACATCTCATGTTCATGGATCAAAGATGTAATATTGTTAATAGCAGTACTCCTCAAACTGATCTATGTATTCAACACAATTCTTATCAATATCCCAGCTAGCTTCTTTGAAGAAATTGATAAGCTGATCCTAAAATTCATACAAAAATTAAAGGGGCCCAGAAGCCAAAACAGTCTTGAAAAAGAAGACCAAATTTGGAGGACTCACATTTCCCAATTTCAAAACTTACTATAAAGCTATGGTGATTAAGACAGTATAGTACTAGTGTAAGGACAGACATATTGATCAATGGAATAGAACTGACTGTCCAGAAAACAGGCAAAAAACCTCAAACCATATGTCTACAGTGAATTGATTTTTGACAAGGGTGTTAAGTCCACTCAATGGGAAAAGAATAGTCTTTTTAAGAAATGATGTTAGGGACTTCCCTGGTGGGGCAGTGGTTAGGAATCTGCCTGCCAATGCAGGGGACATGGATTTGATCCCTGGTCTGGGAAGATCCCACATGCCATGGAGCAACTAAGCCTGTGCGCCACAACTACTGAGCCTGCGCTCTAGAGCCTGTGCACCACAACGAAGAGTAGCCCCTGCTCGCCACAACTAGAGAAAGCCCGCGCGCAGCAACAAAGACCCAACGCAACCAAAAATAAAATAAATAAATATATATATATATATTTTAAAGAAATGATGCTAGAACAACTATCCAAATGCAAGAGAACGAAGTTGGACCCGTAACTCATACCATATACAAAAATTAAGGGACTTCCCTGGCGGTCCAGTGATTAAGCCTTCATGCTTCCAAGGCAGGGGGCACAGGTTCGATCCCTGATTGGGGAACTAAGATCCTGCATGCTGCGTGGCATGGCCAAAAATAATAATAATAATAATAATAATAATAATAATAATAAATAATAATGTGTCAATCACCCAAATCTAAGAGCTAAAACCGTAAAACTCTTAGAAGAAAAAATAGGAGTAAATTTTCATGACCTTAGATCAGGCAATGGCATTGTAGATATGACGCCAAAAGCACAAGCAACAAAAGAAAAAAAATCATTAAATTAGACTTAGCCAACTGAAATGTTTTTGTGCCTCAAAGGACATCATTAACAAAGTGAAAGGTGGACTTCCCTGGTGGTACAGTGGTTAAGAATCTGCCTGGCAATGAAGGGGACATAGGTTCGAGCCCTGGTCCGGGAAGATCCCAAGTGCCACGGAGCAACTAAGCCTGTGCGCCACAACTACTGCAGCCTGCGTGCCCTAGAGCCCGTGCTCTGCAAAAGAGAAGCCACCGCAATGAGAAGCCTGCGCACCACAACGAAGAGTGGCCCCCGCTCACCACAACTAGAGAAAGCCCGTGCGCAGCAACAAAGACCAAACGCAGCTAAAAAAAAAAAAAAAAGTAAAAGGATAACCCACAAAATGGGAGAAAATATTCGCAAATTAGATGTCTAATAAGGGACCCGTGTCTAAAATATATAAAGAACTCCTACAACTCAATAATAAAAAGACAAATGACCCAAGTGAGAAGCAGGCAAAAGATCTGAATGGACTTTCTTCAAAGAAGATACACAAATGGCCAAAAAGCACACGGAAAATGCTCAATATAATTAGCCACCACAGAAATACAAATTAAAATTGTAATGAGATACCACTACACACCCACCAGAATGACTATAACCAAAAGGGCTGATCATAACAAGTGTTGGAAGGATGTGCAGACATTGGAACCTTCATACACTGCTGATGGGAATGTAAAATGGTACAGTCACTTTGGAAAACTGTCTGGCAGTTCATCAAAAGAATTACCATAACCTAGCAATTCCACTTCTAAGTATATACCCAAGAGAAATGAATACTTATGACCACACAAAAATTAGTACATGAATGATCACAGCAGCATTATAATAGCCCAAAAGTAAAGTCAACTCGAATGTCTATCAACTGATGAATAAAGATAAATAAAATATGTCTATTCATACAATGCAAAACAACTACTCAGCAATAAAAAAGAATGAAGTATTGAGACATGGGTGAACCTTGAAAACATTAAGCTAAGTGAAAGGAGCCAGTCACAAAAGACCACATATTGTATCAATTCCATTTATGTGAAATGTTCAGAATAGGCAAATCTATAGTCAGAAAGTAGATTAGTTTTGTATATGGCTGGACTAGGGGGTGGGAAGAAAAGGGAAGTGATTGGTAATGGGTACAGGGGATTTTTTTAGAGAGGTGATGAAAATGTTCTAAAATCGATTGTAATGATGGTTGAACTACTCTATAAATATACTAAAACCCATTGAATTGTATACTTTTTTTAAAAAAATTAATTTATTTATTATTTAATTTGGCTGCATTAGGTCTTCGTTGCTGCGCGTAGCTTTCTCTAGTTGTGGTGACGGGGGGCTACTCTTTGTTGTGGTGCGCAGGCTTCTCACTGAGGTGGCTTCTCTTGTTGCAGAGCTCAGGCTCTAGGCACGTGGACCTCAGTAGTTGCGGCTCGCAGGCTCAGTGGTTGTGGTTCGCGGGCTCTAGAGTGCAGGCTCAGTAGTTGAGGTGCACAAGCTTAGTTGCTCCGTGGCATGTGGGATCTTCCCGGACCAGGGCTCGAACCATGTCCTCTGCATCGGCAGGCATATTCTTAACCACTGTGCCACCAGGGAAGCCCCTAATCGTACACTTTAAATAGGTGAACTATATCCCAAATAAAGATATTATTTAAAAAAAAAAAGCCAAGCATGTGAGAGTGGAAGGATGGCAGATGCTACACTCACCACCCCCGCTTCAGGAGGATCTATTTCAAAGGCTTCTCCTAAATCTCTCCCATTCCAACCCTCATGTCCAAGAAATAACATGGAGACATGCAACTGTGGGAACTGTAATGTTAATGTTACGTATTTTCCCCTGCTTTCATCTCAAACTAGAACCATATAGGTAAAATCTCACCACACTGAATAACCCTACAGAGAAGGTTCCATTATGACAATGATTTTTTTATGTCCTGGTGGATGGCTTAGTGCTCCAGCTCTTTGTTATTCTCACAGTGAATAGCTTTTCAAGAAAATGCTTTCTCTGGTCCCTGCTCACTCAGACTTTGTGACGCAGTCCCTGATGGTGTCTGTATATGCGAGCATGCGTGCGTGCGTGCGTGCGTGCGTGTGTGTGTGTTTGTGTATGGGCGCACGTGCACTGGGGACGGGAGTGCCGGGGCCAGAGCACTGCTAAACCGAGCAATGTATAATTAACCTCCATTCCCAGCCCCAGCAAGCAATGACTCTCTTCATTGTTCCCTTATATTTCCCCTCCTCAGTCATCCTCATCACTCCAGCCAACCTTCCTTTCTAATAATCCAGACTGGTTTAGCAGAAAGAAAACAAGACAGAGTCTGGTATACATGAGCTCAAAAACTAACCTTAGGGGCTTTCTTGGTGGCGCAGTGGTTGAGAATCTGCCTGCCAGTGCAAGGGACACAGGTTTGAGCTCTGGTCTGGGAGGATCCCACATGCCGTGGAGCAACTAGGCCCGTGAGCTACAGCTACTGAGCCTGCGCGTCTGGAGCCTGTGCTCCGCAACGATAGGCCACGACAGTGAGAGGCCCGCGCACTGCCATGAAGAGTGGCCCCCGCTCTCTGCAACTAGAGAAAGCCCTTACACAGAAACGAAGATCCAACACAGCCAAGAATAAATTAAAAAAACAAAAAACAACTAACCTTATCACTTTCCACTTAGTAACCTTGGGCAAGCCTCAGATGTTAAGTTGTAAAATAAAGATCACAAAATACCCAAATTGTTAAAAAATATTTCTAGAGTTCCCACTGTGAGCTGGGTACTGAGAATACACATCTGAATAAGACAGACTCTGTAGTTGAAAAACTCATAGTCTAGTAGGAGGCACAGAAATACAAATAATTGTTACAGTGCAGTGTGATAAATGCCATAATAGATGGTATCATGAAGGAGGGAATGACTGATTCTCTTAACAGCTGAGAAAGAGGAAGAAGGATTTACGGTATGGCTGTGGGATTTCACTAAGACAGTGTGTCCACAGAACACTTGGCACACAGCAAGTGCTCAAAGAGTGTGAAGTTCTTCCACAAAGTGCCCTAGGAATGTACACGAAAAAAATTTTAAGTTTTGTCAAGAGAGATAAGAAACTGGAAAGGGCGCTCACTGCTCTGGCCAGTTATTATCAAGGGTTAATTCAACTAAAGAAAGGTGGGCATCAGTGTTTTATTTCTTCCTGCTCATAAATATGATAACTAAAAACATATTAATTATAATAAACCTAAATTATAACAAATAAATGTGGATGTTCTGGGGTAATATTATGAATTTTAACATATAATTCTGACTTTGCCAAATTAGAACATCCAGTAAAATGATCCAAAAATTCTTGACTCTTCATTCAGTCATTCAATAGATATTTTTTCACTCCCTATTATGTGGTACCACGCAACAGAGATATAAAATTGAACTTACCACAAACTTCAAATGACTAGGAAAGAGAATACAAATCCTTAATAACATAATGCTGACAGAATAGCATGTTGTATTTATTCCCCCCCCCAAGGATTATTCAGGAGGTTTTCTTGCTCTTGAAACAAAGCAAGGAGATAATAATGTTCATAATACTGGTTCCTTCCCAATCAGATCTGTACTCTTATGCCAATTCTAGAACTAGATATTTGTCAATGGGCATCCCCTTGGTGGAAAAAAAGGAAATGATAAAGTTTCTCAATAGAGACAAGTCAAGTACTCAGTGTTCTCAGAGTAAAATCTTGCTGAAATGATAAAACCTCTAGCAGTTATCAATAGGCTTAGCTACACAGATAAACAACCCTGAGAGTTGTAAATCCATGCTAGTAAATGAAGTGCAAGGAAGGTGGTGTACTTCAACTTTGGAGTCTGAGGCATAAGATGTGGGAATCAACTAGGCACCTGCACTGAGGAAAGGGAGCTCATGAGTACAGCAGACACCTACTTTCTCCTGCCCATCCACCCTCTCATGTCTCCTATCAACAGACCCCTCCATGTCCCAGGACTCAGGGACAGGTCCAGGTGTGGCACCATGCTGGTGAATCAGAGCCCTTCTGGGGATGAGAAAGCTGTGGGGTTTTCCATAGGAATGAGAATTGTTAAAACAAAAAACCAACACAGAGGACAACAGAGA